>NW_027003941.1:0-50000 GCF_036934945.1 Oncorhynchus masou masou
ACTGTCTGGATAAATGATGGCCTGATGCTGTCTATAGGTAACAGGTGATACTGTCTGGATAAATGATGGTCTATAGGTAACAGGTGATACTGTCTGGATAAATGATGGTCTGATGCTGTCTATAGGTAACAGGTGATACTGTCTGGATAAATGATGGCCTGATGCTGTCTATAGGTAACAGGTGATACTGTCTGGATAAATGATGGTCTATAGGTAACAGGTGATACTGTCTGGATAAATGATGGCCTGATGCTGTCTATAGGTAACAGGTGATACTGTCTGGATTAATGATGGTCTATGAGGTAACAGGTGATACTGTCTGGATAAATGATGGTGATGCTATCTATAGGTAACAGGTGATACTGTCTGGATAAATGATGGTCTATAGGTAACAGGTGATACTGTCTGGATAAATGATGGCTTGATGCTGTCTATAGGTAACAGGTGATACTGTCTGGATAAATGATGGTCTATAGGTAACGGTGATACTGTCTGGATAAATGATGGTCTATAGGTAACAGGTGATACTGTCTGGATAAATGATGGTCTATAGGTAACAGGTGATACTGTCTGGATAAATGATGGTCTATGAACAGGTATTGTCTGGATAAATGATGGTCTATAGGTAACAGGTGATACTGTCTGGATAAATGATGGTCTATAGGTAACAGGTGATACTGTCTGGATAAATGATGGTCTATAGGTAACAGGTGATACTGTCTGGATAAATGATGGTCTATAGGTAACAGGTGATACTGTCTGGATAAATGATGGTCTATGCTGTCTATGGTAACAGGTGATACTGTCTGGATAAATGATGGTCTATAGGTAACAGGTGATACTGTCTGGATAAATTATGGTATGATGCTGTCTATAGGTAACAGGTGATACTGTCTGGATAAATGATGGTCTATAGGTAACAGGTGATACTGTCTGGATAAATGATGGCCTGATGCTGTCTATAGGTAACAGGGTGATACTGTCTGGATGAATGATGGTCTATAGGTAACAGGTGATACTGTCTGGATAAATGATGGCCTGATGCTGTCTATAGGTAACAGGTGATACTGTCTGGATAAATGATGGCCTGATGCTGTCTATAGGTAACAGGTGATACTGTCTGGATAAATGATGGTCTATAGGTAACAGGTGATACTGTCTGGATGGAAATGATGGCCTGATGCTGTCTATAGGTAACAGGTGATACTGTCTGGATAAATGATGGTCTATAGGTAACAGGTGATACTGTCTGGATAAATGATGGCCTGATGCTGTCTATAGGTAACAGGTGATACTGTCTGGATAAATGATGGCCTGATACTGTCTATAGGTAACAGGTGATACTGTCTGGATAAATGATGCTGTCTATAGGTAACAGGTGATACTGTCTGGATAAATGATGGTCTATAGGTAACAGGTGATACTGTCTATATGGTAACAGGTGATACTGTCTGGATAAATGATGGTCTATAGTCTATAGGTAAATGATGGTCAGTAACAGGTGATACTGTCTGGATAAATGATGGTCTATAGGTAACAGGTGATACTGTCTGGATGAATGATGGCCTGATGCTGTCTATAGGTAACAGGTGATACTGTCTGGATAAATGATGGTCTATAGGTAACAGGTGATACTGTCTGGATAAATGATGGCCTGATGCTGTCTATAGGTAACAGGTGATACTGTCTGGATAAATGATGGTCTATAGGTAACAGGTGATACTGTCTGGATGAATGATGGTATGATGCTGTCTATAGGTAACAGGTGATACTGTCTGGATAAATGATGGTCTGATAGGTAACAGGTGATACTGTCTGGATAAATGATGGTGATGCTGTCTATAGGTAACAGGTGATAATGTCTGGATAAATGATGGTCTATAGGTAACAGGTGATACTGTCTGGATAAATGATGGTCTATAGGTAACAGGTGATACTGTCATAGGTAACAGGTGATACTGTCTGGATAAATGATGGTCTATAGGTAACAGGTGATACTGTCTGGATAAATGATGGTATAGATGATACTGTCTATAGGTAACAGGTGATACTGTCTGGATAAATGATGGTCTATAGGTAACAGGTGATACTGTCTGGATAAATGATGGTCTATAGGTAACAGGTGATACTGTCTGGATAAATGATGGTCTATAGGTAACAGGTGATACTGTCTGGATGAATGATGGCCTGATGCTGTCTATAGGTAACAGGTGATAATGCTTCCTGCCAACGTATAGTGATTTCTCTGAAGGCCATTGTACCTCTTGTCAGGGGTTGTCATGGGTGACCCTTCAAGATTGTGATCAACAGCTATACTGAGAGCACTGAGGTCATCAGATGTGTGTGTCTGTGTGTGTGTATGGGCACGCGTTCCCATGGGAACCCCTGAACAAAGCTACATCAGGCCTGACAGTTTCAGAAAGTGAAGGCTTCTAATCCATCACCCTTTAAGCCAATCAGAAGGACTTGTCCTCTGACATCAACCTTCTCATCAGTCTCTAGTCGCTCACAGTGTGTCAAGATCTACAAGGTGATCCTACAGAGTCAGATGACTGATTTAAACCCAGCTGAGTATAGCCTTCGCCACAGAGACACAGGCATCAGCACTGAGCTGGGTAGAGAGACGAGCGAACACAATCGATGATGGTATGATTGATGCTAGATGTCAGTGTGATTCGGACAGCGGTTGCGTCTCCCTGGCTCGGAGGAGACGCCGCAATAGGACTCGGTGTGTGACGGACTAGACGACCGGCTCCTGCTGGATCTCTCCCGTCTTCAGTTAAGTCTTGTTTCAATATCTGTGCAAATGAACAAAACGTCCCTTTCTCCTCTACAACTCTACCCATTATGACTCTGTTATTAAGGAAGTGACCAGGACAGATGTGACCATGTCGCCACCTACCGGGATGTCGTCTGCCCGCAGTATGTTCCCTGAGAGGTCCAGGAGACTGAGGGTGCTGAGGATGGACTGGTTGGCACTCAGTGACTGGGCAAGGCTGTTCACCCCTGGGACAACACACGGAGGGGGAGAGGATGGTTAGAGACAGAGAGGTAATGTACGGTAATACAGGCCTGTTCACCCCTGGGACAACACACGGAGGGGGAGAGGATGGTTAGAGACAGAGAGGTAATGTACGGTAATACAGGCCTGTTCACCCCTGGGGACAACACACAGAGGGGGAGAGGATGGTTAGAGACAGAGAGGTAATGTACGGTAATACAGGGCTGTTCACCCCTGGGACAACACACGGAGGGGTAGAGGATGGTTAGAGACAGAGAGGTAATGTACAGTAATACAGGCCTGTTCACCCCTGGGACAACACACGGAGGGGGAGAGGATGGTTAGAGACAGAGAGGTAATGTACAGTAATACAGGCCTGTTCCCTCCTGGGACAACACACGGAGGGGGAGAGGATGGTTAGAGACAGAGAGGTAATGTACGGTAATACAGGCCTGGGTACAGAGAACAGGGGAGAGGATGGTTAGAGACAGAGAGGTAATGTACAGTAATACAGGCCTGTTCACCCCTGGGACAACACACGGAGGGGGAGAGGATGGTTAGAGACAGAGAGGTAATGTACAGTAATACAGGCCTGTTCACCCCTGGGACAACACACGGAGGGGTAGAGGATGGTTAGAGACAGAGAGGTAATGTACGGTAATACAGGCCTGTTCCCCCCTGGGACAACACACGGAGGGGGAGAGGATGGTTAGAGACAGAGAGGTAATGTACGGTAATACAGGCCTGTTCCCCCCTGGGACAACACACGGAGGGGGAGAGGATGGTTAGAGACAGAGAGGTAATGTACGGTAATACAGGCCTGTTCACCCCTGGGACAACACACAGAGGGGGAGAGGATGGTTAGAGACAGAGAGGTAATGTACGGTAATACAGGCCTGTTCACCCCTGGGACAACACACAGAGGGGGAGAGGATGGTTAGAGACAGAGAGGTAATGTACGGTAATACAGGCCTGTTCCCCCCTGGGACAACACACGGAGGGGTAGAGGATGGTTAGAGACAGAGAGGTAATGTACGGTAATACAGGCCTGTTCCCCCCTGGGACAACACACGGAGGGGGAGAGGATGGTTAGAGACAGAGGTAATGTACAGTAATACAGGCCTGTTCCCCCCTGGGACAACACACGGAGGGGTAGAGGATGGTTAGAGACAGAGAGGTAATGTACAGTAATAAAGGCCTGTTCACCCCTGGGACAACACACAGAGGGGTAGAGGATGGTTAGAGACAGAGAGGTAATGTACAGTAATACAGGCCTGTTCACCCCTGGGACAACACACAGAGGGGGAGAGGATGGTTAGAGACAGAGAGGTAATGTACAGTAATACAGGCCTGTTCCCCCCTGGGACAACACACAGAGGGGGAGAGGATGGTTAGAGACAGAGAGGTAATGTACGGTAATACAGGCCTGTTCACCCCTGGGTACAGAGAACAGGGTAGAGGATGGTTAGAGACAGAGAGGTAATGTACAGTAATACAGGCCTGTTCACCCCTGGGACAACACACAGAGGGGGAGAGGATGGTTAGAGACAGAGAGGTAATGTACAGTAATACAGGCCTGTTCACCCCTGGGACAACACACAGAGGGGTAGAGGATGGTTAGAGACAGAGAGGTAATGTACGGTAATACAGGCCTGTTCCCCCCTGGGACAACACACGGAGGGGTAGAGGATGGTTAGAGACAGAGAGGTAATGTACGGTAATACAGGCCTGTTCACCCCTGGGGACAGAGAACAGGGTAGAGGATGGTTAGAGACAGAGAGGTAATGTACAGTAATACAGGCCTGTTCACCCCTGGGACAACACACGGAGGGGGAGAGGATGGTTAGAGACAGAGAGGTAATGTACAGTAATACAGGCCTGTTCCCCCCTGGGACAACACACAGAGGGGGAGAGGATGGTTAGAGACAGAGAGGTAATGTACAGTAATACAGGCCTGTTCACCCCTGGGACAACACACGGGGGGGTAGAGGATGGTTAGAGACAGAGAGGTAATGTACGGTAATACAGGCCTGTTCACCCCTGGGACAACACACGGAGGGGTAGAGGATGGTTAGAGACAGAGAGGTAATGTACGGTAATACAGGCCTGTTCCCCCTGGGACAACACACAGAGGGGTAGAGGATGGTTAGAGACAGAGAGGTAATGTACGGTAATACAGGCCTGTTCCCCCCTGGGACAACACACAGAGGGGTAGAGGATGGTTAGAGACAGAGAGGTAATGTACGGTAATACAGGCCTGTTCACCCCTGGGACAACACACGGAGGGGGAGAGGATGGTTAGAGACAGAGAGGTAATGTACAGTAATACAGGCCTGTTCACCCCTGGGTACAGAGAACAGGGTAGAGGATGGTTAGAGACAGAGAGGTAATGTACGGTAATACAGGCCTGTTCCCCCCTGGGTACAGAGAACAGGGTAGAGGATGGTTAGAGACAGAGAGGTAATGTACGGTAATACAGGCCTGTTCCCCCCTGGGACAACACACAGAGGGGTAGAGGATGGTTAGAGACAGAGAGGTAATGTACAGTAATACAGGCCTGTTCACCCCTGGGACAACACACAGAGGGGTAGAGGATGGTTAGAGACAGAGAGGTAATGTACAGTAATACAGGCCTGTTCCCCCCTGGGACAACACACAGAGGGGGAGAGGATGGTTAGAGACAGAGAGGTAATGTACAGTAATACAGGCCTGTTCACCCCTGGGACAACACACGGAGGGGTAGAGGATGGTTAGAGACAGAGAGGTAATGTACGGTAATACAGGCCTGGGTACAGAGAACAGGGTAGAGGATGGTTAGAGACAGAGAGGTAATGTACGGTAATACAGGCCTGTTCACCCCTGGGTACAGAGAACAGGGTAGAGGATGGTTAGAGACAGAGAGGTAATGTACGGTAATACAGGCCTGTTCACCCCTGGGTACAGAGAACAGGGTAGAGGATGGTTAGAGACAGAGAGGTAATGTACGGTAATACAGGCCTGTTCACCCCTGGGACAACACACGGAGGGGGAGAGGATGGTTAGAGACAGAGAGGTAATGTACAGTAATACAGGCCTGTTCACCCCTGGGACAACACACAGAGGGGGAGAGGATGGTTAGAGACAGAGAGGTAATGTACGGTAATACAGGCCTGTTCACCCCTGGGACAACACACGGAGGGGGAGAGGATGGTTAGAGACAGAGAGGTAATGTACGGTAATACAGGCCTGTTCCCCCCTGGGACAACACACAGAGGGGTAGAGGATGGTTAGAGACAGAGAGGTAATGTACGGTAATACAGGCCTGTTCACCCCTGGGACAACACACAGAGGGGTAGAGGATGGTTAGAGACAGAGAGGTAATGTACAGTAATACAGGCCTGTTCACCCCTGGGACAACACACGGAGGGGTAGAGGATGGTTAGAGACAGAGAGGTAATGTACGGTAATACAGGCCTGTTCCCCCCTGGGACAACACACAGAGGGGTAGAGGATGGTTAGAGACAGAGAGGTAATGTACGGTAATACAGGCCTGTTCCCCCCTGGGACAACACACAGAGGGGTAGAGGATGGTTAGAGACAGAGAGGTAATGTACAGTAATACAGGCCTGTTCCCCCCTGGGTACAGAGAACAGGGTAGAGGATGGTTAGAGACAGAGAGGTAATGTACGGTAATACAGGCCTGTTCCCCCCTGGGACAACACACGGAGGGGTAGAGGATGGTTAGAGACAGAGAGGTAATGTACGGTAATGCAGGCCTGTTCCCCCTGGGACAACACACAGAGGGGGAGAGGATGGTTAGAGACAGAGAGGTAATGTACGGTAATACAGGCCTGTTCCCCCTGGGACAACACACAGAGGGGGAGAGGATGGTTAGAGACAGAGAGGTAATGTACGGTAATACAGGCCTGTTCACCCCTGGGACAACACACGGAGGGGTAGAGGATGGTTAGAGACAGAGAGGTAATGTACGGTAATACAGGCCTGTTCCCCCTGGGACAACACACAGAGGGGGAGAGGATGGTTAGAGACAGAGAGGTAATGTACAGTAATACAGGCCTGTTCACCCCTGGGACAACACACAGAGGGGTAGAGGATGGTTAGAGACAGAGAGGTAATGTACAGTAATACAGGCCTGTTCACCCCTGGGACAACACACGGAGGGGTAGAGGATGGTTAGAGACAGAGAGGTAATGTACGGTAATACAGGCCTGTTCCCCCCTGGGTACAGAGAACAGGTTAGAGGATGGTTAGAGACAGAGAGGTAATGTACAGTAATACAGGCCTGGGTACAGAGAACAGGGTAGAGGATGGTTAGAGACAGAGAGGTAATGTACGGTAATACAGGCCTGTTCACCCCTGGGTACAGAGAACAGGGTAGAGGATGGTTAGAGACAGAGAGGTAATGTACAGTAATACAGGCCTGTTCACCCCTGGGGACAGAGAACAGGGTAGAGGATGGTTAGAGACAGAGAGGTAATGTACAGTAATACAGGCCTGTTCCCCCCTGGGTACAGAGAACAGGGTAGAGGATGGTTAGAGACAGAGAGATAATGTACAGTAATACAGGCCTGTTCCCCCCTGGGACAACACACGGAGGGGTAGAGGATGGTTAGAGACAGAGAGGTAATGTACAGTAATACAGGACTGTTCCCCCCTGGGTACAGAGAACAGGTTAGAGGATGGTTAGAGACAGAGAGATAATGTACAGTAATACAGGCCTGGGTACAGAGAACAGGGTATAGGATGGTTAGAGACAGAGAGATAATGTACAGTAATACAGGCCTGTTCCTCCCTGGGTACAGAGAACAGGTTAGAGGATGGTTAGAGACAGAGAGATAATGTACGGTAATACAGGCCTGTTCCCCCCTGGGTACAGAGAACAGGTTAGAGGATGGTTAGAGACAGAGAGATAATGTACAGTAATACAGGCCTGTTCCCCCCTGGGTACAGAGAACAGGTTAGAGGATATTTAGAGACAGAGAGGTAATGTACAGTAATACAGGCCTGGGTACAGAGAACAGGGTAGAGGATGGTTTGAGACAGAGAGATAATGTACAGTAATACAGGCCTGTTCCCCCCTGGGTACAGAGAACAGGTTAGAGGATGGTTAGAGACAGAGAGATAATGTACAGTAATACAGGCCTGTTCACCCCCTGGGTACAGAGAACAGGTTAGAGGACGCTCTAATGTAACACAGTGGTGAACTTTCACCTTTAATAAAATGAATGCATAGAAAGCAAAAGGTTTACATGTAAAGTGTTACGTTTATGTTCCTGTGGAAGGTCTAGCGGGTAACACCACCAGGTAACACCACCAGTTATCACCACCAGTTATCACCACCAGGTATCAGCACCAGGTAACACAACCAGGTAACACCACCAGGTATCACCAACAGGTATCACCAACAGGTAACACTATCAGGTAACACCACCAGGTATCACCACCAGGTATCACCACCAGGTATCACCAACAGGGAACACTACCAGGTAACACCACCAGGTATCACCACCAGGTATCACCACCAGGTATCACTACCAGGTAACACTACCAGGTAACACCACCAGGTTAAACTACCAGGTAACACAGTGAAGTCAACAGGAAGGTCAGTACATGGCCTGAATCTCAACCAGTCATATCTCACAGTGAAGAGCATATGACATATTAGTGGCACAATGTCACATCAAACACAGATCTACCTGGCTATAGAGTTAGACAGCCTGTCAACAATCTACCTGACTATAGAGTCAGACAGCCTGTCAACAATCTACCTGGCTATAGAGTTAGACAGCCTGTCAACAATCTACCTGGCTATAGAGTTAGACAGCCTGTCAACAATCTACCTGGCTATAGAGTTAGACAGCCTGTCAACAATCTACCTGGCTATAGAGTTAGACAGCCTGTCAACAATCTACCTGGCTATAGAGTTAGACAGCCTGTCAACAATCTACCTGGCTATAGAGGGTCAGACAGCCTGTCAACAATCTACCTGGCTATAGAGAGTTAGACAGCCTGTCAACAATCTACCTGGCTATAGAGGGTCAGACAGCCTGTCAACAATCTACCTGGCTATAGAGTTAGACAGCCTGTCAACAATCTACCTGGCTATAGAGTTAGACAGCCTGTCAACAATCTACCTGACTATAGAGTTAGACAGCCTGTCAACAATCTACCTGGCTATAGAGTTAGACAGCCTGTCAACAATCTACCTGGCTATAGAGTTAGACAGCCTGTCGACAATCTACCTGGCTATAGAGTTAGACAGCCTGTCAACAATCTACCTGGCTATAGAGTTAGACAGCCTGTCAACAATCTACCTGGCTATAGAGTTAGACAGCCTGTCAACAATCTACCTGGCTATAGAGTTAGACAGCCTGTCAACAATCTACCTGGCTATAGAGGGTCAGACAGCCTGTCAACAATCTACCTGGCTATAGAGGGTCAGACAGCCTGTCAACAATCTACCTGGCTATAGAGGGTCAGACAACCTGTCAACAATCTACCTGGCTATAGAGGGTCAGACAGCCTGTCAACAATCTACCTGGCTATAGAGTTAGACAGCCTGTCAACAATCTACCTGGCTATAGAGTTAGACAGCCTGTCAACAATCTACCTGGCTATAGAGTTAGACAGCCTGTCAACAATCTACCTGGCTATAGAGGGTCAGACAGCCTGTCAACAATCTACCTGGCTATAGAGTTAGACAGCCTGTCAACAATCTACCTGGCTATAGAGTTAGACAGCCTGTCAACAATCTACCTGGCTATAGAGGGTCAGACAGCCTGTCAACAATCTACCTGGCTATAGAGTTAGACAGCCTGTCAACAATCTACCTGGCTATAGAGTTAGACAGCCTGTCAACAATCTACCTGGCTATAGAGTTAGACAGCCTGTCAACAATCTACCTGGCTATAGAGTTAGACAGCCTGTCAACAATCTACCTGGCTATAGAGGGTCAGACAGCCTGTCAACAATCTACCTGGCTATAGAGTTAGACAGCCTGTCAACAATCTACCTGGCTATAGAGGGTCAGACAGCCTGTCAACAATCTACCTGGCTATAGAGTTAGACAGCCTGTCAACAATCTACCTGGCTATAGAGGGTTAGACAGCCTGTCAACAATCTACCTGGCTATAGAGGGTCAGACAGCCTGTCAACAATCTACCTGGCTATAGAGGGTCAGACAGCCTGTCAACAATCTACCTGGCTATAGAGTTAGACAGCCTGTCAACAATCTACCTGGCTATAGAGGGTCAGACAGCCTGTCAACAATCTACCTGGCTATAGAGTTAGACAGCCTGTCAACAATCTACCTGGCTATAGAGGGTCAGACAGCCTGTCAACAATCTACCTGGCTATAGAGGGTCAGACAGCCTGTCAACAATCTACCTGGCTATAGAGTTAGACAGCCTGTCAACAATCTACCTGGCTATAGAGTTAGACAGCCTGTCAACAATCTACCTGGCTATAGAGTTAGACAGCCTGTCAACAATCTACCTGGCTATAGAGGGTCAGACAGCCTGTCAACAATCTACCTGGCTATAGAGGGTCAGACAGCCTGTCAACAATCTACCTGGCTATAGAGGGTCAGACAGCCTGTCAACAATCTACCTGGCTATAGAGGGTCAGACAGCCTGTCAACAATCTACCTGGCTATAGAGGGTCAGACAGCCTGTCAACAATCTACCTGGCTATAGAGGGTCAGACAGCCTGTCAACAATCTACCTGGCTATAGAGGGTCAGACAGCCTGTCAACAATCTACCTGGCTATAGAGGGTCAGACAGCCTGTCAACAATCTACCTGGCTATAGAGTTAGACAGCCTGTCAACAATCTACCTGGCTATAGAGGGTCAGACAGCCTGTCAACAATCTACCTGGCTATAGAGGGTCAGACAGCCTGTCAACAATCTACCTGGCTATAGAGGGTCAGACAGCCTGTCAACAATCTACCTGGCTATAGAGGGTCAGACAGCCTGTCAACAATCTACCTGGCTATAGAGGGTCAGACAGCCTGTCAACAATCTACCTGGCTATAGAGGGTCAGACAGCCTGTCAACAATCTACCTGGCTATAGAGGGTCAGACAGCCTGTCAACAATCTACCTGGCTATAGAGGGTCAGACAGCCTGTCAACAATCTACCTGGCTATAGAGTTAGACAGCCTGTCAACAATCTACCTGGCTATAGAGTTAGACAGCCTGTCAACAATCTACCTGGCTATAGAGTTAGACAGCCTGTCAACAATCTACCTGGCTATAGAGGGTCTGACAGCCTGTCAACAATCTACCTGGCTATAGAGTTAGACAGCCTGTCAACAATCTACCTGGCTATAGAGGGTCTGACAGCCTGTCAACAATCTACCTGGCTATAGAGTTAGACAGCCTGTCAACAATCTACCTGGCTATAGAGTCAGACAGCCTGCCAACAATCTACCTGGCTATAGAGTTAGACAGCCTGTCAACAATCTACCTGGCTATAGAGGGTCAGACAGCCTGTCAACAATCTACCTGGCTATAGAGTTAGACAGCCTGTCAACAATCTACCTGGCTATAGAGTTAGACAGCCTGTCAACAATCTACCTGGCTATAGAGTTAGACAGCCTGTCAACAATCTACCTGGCTATAGAGTTAGACAGCCTGTCAACAATCTACCTGGCTATAGAGGGTTAGACAGCCTGTCAACAATCTACCTGGCTATAGAGTTAGACAACCTGTCAACAATCTACCTGGCTATAGAGGGTCAGACAGCCTGTCAACAATCTACCTGGCTATAGAGTTAGACAGCCTGTCAACAATCTACCTGGCTATAGAGGGTCAGACAGCCTGTCAACAATCTACCTGGCTATAGAGTTAGACAGCCTGTCAACAATCTACCTGGCTATAGAGTCAGACAGCCTGTCAACAATCTACCTGGCTATAGAGTTAGACAACCTGTCAACAATCTACCTGGCTATAGAGTTAGACAACCTGTCAACAATCTACCTGGCTATAGAGTCAGACAGCCTGTCAACAATCTACCTGGCTATAGAGTTAGACAGCCTGTCAACAATCTACCTGGCTATAGAGTTAGACAGCCTGTCAACAATCTACCTGGCTATAGAGTTAGACAGCCTGTCAACAATCTACCTGACTATAGAGTTAGACAGCCTGTCAACAATCTACCTGGCTATAGAGTTAGACAGCCTGTCAACAATCTACCTGGCTATAGAGTTAGACAGCCTGTCAACAATCTACCTGGCTATAGAGTTAGACAGCCTGTCAACAATCTACCTGGCTATAGAGGGTCAGACAGCCTGTCAACAATCTACCTGGCTATAGAGTTAGACAGCCTGTCAACAATCTACCTGGCTATAGAGTTAGACAGCCTGTCAACAATCTACCTTGCTATAGAGGGTCAGACAGCCTGTCAACAATCTACCTGGCTATAGAGGGTCAGACAGCCTGTCAACAATCTACCTGGCTATAGAGTCAGACAGCCTGTCGACAATCTACCTGGCTATAGAGGGTCAGACAGCCTGTCAACAATCTACCTGGCTATAGAGGGTCAGACAGCCTGTCAACAATCTACCTGGCTATAGAGTTAGACAGCCTGTCAACAATCTACCTGGCTATAGAGTCAGACAGCCTGTCGACAATCTACCTGGCTATAGAGGGTCAGACAGCCTGTCAACAATCTACCTGGCTATAGAGGGTCAGACAGCCTGTCAACAATCTACCTGGCTATAGAGTTAGACAGCCTGTCAACAATCTACCTGGCTATAGAGTTAGACAGCCTGTCAACAATCTACCTGGCTATAGAGTTAGACAGCCTGTCAACAATCTACCTGACTATAGAGTTAGACAGCCTGTCAACAATCTACCTGGCTATAGAGTTAGACAGCCTGTCAACAATCTACCTGACTATAGAGTTAGACAGCCTGTCAACAATCTACCTGACTATAGAGTTAGACAGCCTGTCAACAATCTACCTGACTATAGAGTTAGACAGCCTGTCAACAATCTACCTGGCTATAGAGGGTCAGACAGCCTGTCAACAATCTACCTGGCTATAGAGGGTCAGACAGCCTGTCAACAATCTACCTGGCTATAGAGTTAGACAGCCTGTCAACAATCTACCTGGCTATAGAGTTAGACAGCCTGTCAACAATCTACCTGGCTATAGAGGGTCAGACAGCCTGTCAACAATCTACCTGGCTATAGAGTTAGACAGCCTGTCAACAATCTACCTGGCTATAGAGTTAGACAGCCTGTCAACAATCTACCTGGCTATAGAGGGTCAGACAGCCTGTCAACAATCTACCTGGCTATAGAGTTAGACAGCCTGTCAACAATCTACCTGGCTATAGAGGGTCTGACAGCCTGTCAACAATCTACCTGGCTATAGAGGGTCAGACAGCCTGTCGACAATCTACCTGGCTATAGAGGGTCAGACAGCCTGTCAACAATCTACCTGGCTATAGAGTTAGACAGCCTGTCAACAATCTACCTGGCTATAGAGTTAGACAGCCTGTCAACAATCTACCTGGCTATAGAGTTAGACAGCCTGTCAACAATCTACCTGGCTATAGAGTTAGACAACCTGTCAACAATCTACCTGGCTATAGAGTTAGACAGCCTGTCAACAATCTACCTGGCTATAGAGTTAGACAGCCTGTCAACAATCTACCTGGCTATAGAGTTAGACAGCCTGTCAACAATCTACCTGGCTATAGAGTTAGACAGCCTGTCAACAATCTACCTGGCTATAGAGGGTCAGACAGCCTGTCAACAATCTACCTGGCTATAGAGGGTCAGACAGCCTGTCAACAATCTACCTGGCTATAGAGGGTCAGACAGCCTGTCAACAATCTACCTGGCTATAGAGGGTCAGACAGCCTGTCAACAATCTACCTGGCTATAGAGTTAGACAGCCTGTCGACAATCTACCTGGCTATAGAGTTAGACAGCCTGTCAACAATCTACCTGGCTATAGAGGGTTAGACAACCTGTCAACAATCTACCTGGCTATAGAGTTAGACAGCCTGTCAACAATCTACCTGGCTATAGAGGGTCAGACAGCCTGTCAACAATCTACCTGGCTATAGAGTTAGACAGCCTGTCAACAATCTACCTGGCTATAGAGTTAGACAGCCTGTCAACAATCTACCTGGCTATAGAGTTAGACAGCCTGTCAACAATCTACCTGGCTATAGAGGGTCAGACAGCCTGTCAACAATCTACCTGGCTATAGAGTTAGACAGCCTGTCAACAATCTACCTGGCTATAGAGGGTCAGACAGCCTGTCAACAATCTACCTGGCTATAGAGGGTCAGACAGCCTGTCAACAATCTACCTGGCTATAGAGGGTTAGACAGCCTGTCAACAATCTACCTGGCTATAGAGTTAGACAGCCTGTCAACAATCTACCTGGCTATAGAGTTAGACAGCCTGTCAACAATCTACCTGGCTATAGAGGGTCAGACAGCCTGTCAACAATCTACCTGGCTATAGAGTTAGACAGCCTGTTAACAATCTACCTGGCTATAGAGGGTCAGACAGCCTGTCAACAATCTACCTGGCTATAGAGGGTCAGACAGCCTGTCAACAATCTACCTGGCTATAGAGTTAGACAGCCTGTCAACAATCTACCTGGCTATAGAGGGTCAGACAGCCTGTCAACAATCTACCTGGCTATAGAGTTAGACAGCCTGTTAACAATCTACCTGGCTATAGAGGGTCAGACAGCCTGTCAACAATCTACCTGGCTATAGAGGGTCAGACAGCCTGTCAACAATCTACCTGGCTATAGAGTTAGACAGCCTGTCAACAATCTACCTGGCTATAGAGGGTCAGACAGCCTGTCAACAATCTACCTGGCTATAGAGTTAGACAGCCTGTCAACAATCTACCTGGCTATAGAGGGTCAGACAGCCTGTCAACAATCTACCTGGCTATAGAGTTAGACAGCCTGTCAACAATCTACCTGGCTATAGAGGGTCAGACAGCCTGTCAACAATCTACCTGGCTATAGAGGGTCAGACAGCCTGTCAACAATCTACCTGGCTATAGAGGGTCAGACAGCCTGTCAACAATCTACCTGGCTATAGAGGGTCAGACAGCCTGTCAACAATCTACCTGGCTATAGAGGGTCAGACAGCCTGTCAACAATCTACCTGGCTATAGAGGGTCAGACAGCCTGTCAACAATCTACCTGGCTATAGAGTTAGACAGCCTGTCAACAATCTACCTGGCTATAGAGGGTCAGACAGCCTGTCAACAATCTACCTGGCTATAGAGTTAGACAGCCTGTCAACAATCTACCTGGCTATAGAGGGTCAGACAGCCTGTCGACAATCTACCTGGCTATAGAGGGTTAGACAACCTGTCAACAATCTACCTGGCTATAGAGTTAGACAGCCTGTCAACAATCTACCTGGCTATAGAGTTAGACAGCCTGTCAACAATCTACCTGGCTATAGAGGGTCAGACAGCCTGTCAACAATCTACCTGGCTATAGAGTTAGACAGCCTGTCAACAATCTACCTGGCTATAGAGTTAGACAGCCTGTCAACAATCTACCTGGCTATAGAGTTAGACAGCCTGTCAACAATCTACCTGGCTATAGAGGGTCAGACAGCCTGTCAACAATCTACCTGGCTATAGAGGGTTAGACAGCCTGTCAACAATCTACCTGGCTATAGAGTTAGACAGCCTGTCAACAATCTACCTGGCTATAGAGTTAGACAGCCTGTCAACAATCTACCTGGCTATAGAGGGTCAGACAGCCTGTCAACAATCTACCTGGCTATAGAGGGTCAGACAGCCTGTCAACAATCTACCTGGCTATAGAGGGTCAGACAGCCTGTCAACAATCTACCTGGCTATAGAGTTAGACAGCCTGTCAACAATCTACCTGGCTATAGAGTCAGACAGCCTGTCAACAATCTACCTGGCTATAGAGGGTCAGACAGCCTGTCAACAATCTACCTGGCTATAGAGGGTCAGACAGCCTGTCAACAATCTACCTGGCTATAGAGGGTCAGACAGCCTGTCAACAATCTACCTGGCTATAGAGTTAGACAGCCTGTCAACAATCTACCTGGCTATAGAGTTAGACAGCCTGTCAACAATCTACCTGGCTATAGAGGGTCAGACAGCCTGTCAACAATCTACCTGGCTATAGAGGGTCAGACAGCCTGTCGACAATCTACCTGGCTATAGAGTTAGACAGCTTGTCAACAATCTACCTGGCTATAGAGTTAGACAGCCTGTCAACAATCTACCTGGCTATAGAGTTAGACAGCCTGTCAACAATCTACCTGGCTATAGAGGGTCAGACAGCCTGTCAACAATCTACCTGGCTATAGAGGGTCAGACAGCCTGTCAACAATCTACCTGGCTATAGAGTTAGACAGCCTGTCAACAATCTACCTGGCTATAGAGTCAGACAGCCTGTCAACAATCTACCTGGCTATAGAGTTAGACAGCCTGTCAACAATCTACCTGGCTATAGAGTTAGACAGCCTGTCAACAATCTACCTGGCTATAGAGTTAGACAGCCTGTCAACAATCTACCTGGCTATAGAGGGTTAGACAGCCTGTCGACAATCTACCTGGCTATAGAGTTAGACAGCCTGTCAACAATCTACCTGGCTATAGAGTTAGACAGCCTGTCAACAATCTACCTGGCTATAGAGTTAGACAGCCTGTCAACAATCTACCTGGCTATAGAGTTAGACAGCCTGTCAACAATCTACCTGGCTATAGAGTTAGACAGCCTGTCAACAATCTACCTGGCTATAGAGGGTCAGACAGCCTGTCAACAATCTACCTGACTATAGAGTTAGACAGCCTGTCAACAATCTACCTGGCTATAGAGTTAGACAGCCTGTCAACAATCTACCTGGCTATAGAGGGTCAGACAGCCTGTCAACAATCTACCTGGCTATAGAGTTAGACAGCCTGTCAACAATCTACCTGGCTATAGAGTTAGACAGCCTGTCAACAATCTACCTGGCTATAGAGTTAGACAGCCTGTCAACAATCTACCTGGCTATAGAGGGTTAGACAGCCTGTCAACAATCTACCTGGCTATAGAGTTAGACAGCCTGTCAACAATCTACCTGGCTATAGAGGGTCAGACAGCCTGTCAACAATCTACCTGGCTATAGAGGGTCAGACAGCCTGTCAACAATCTACCTGGCTATAGAGTTAGACAGCCTGTCAACAATCTACCTGGCTATAGAGGGTCAGACAGCCTGTCAACAATCTACCTGGCTATAGAGGGTCAGACAGCCTGTCAACAATCTACCTGGCTATAGAGGGTCAGACAGCCTGTCAACAATCTACCTGGCTATAGAGTTAGACAACCTGTCAACAATCTACCTGGCTATAGAGGGTCAGACAGCCTGTCAACAATCTACCTGGCTATAGAGTTAGACAGCCTGTCAACAATCTACCTGGCTATAGAGGGTCAGACAGCCTGTCAACAATCTACCTGGCTATAGAGTTAGACAGCCTGTCAACAATCTACCTGGCTATAGAGTTAGACAGCCTGTCAACAATCTACCTGGCTATAGAGTTAGACAGCCTGTCAACAATCTACCTGGCTATAGAGTTAGACAGCCTGTCAACAATCTACCTGGCTATAGAGTTAGACAGCCTGTCAACAATCTACCTGGCTATAGAGGGTCAGACAACCTGTCAACAATCTACCTGGCTATAGAGTTAGACAGCCTGTCAACAATCTACCTGGCTATAGAGTTAGACAACCTGTCAACAATCTACCTGGCTATAGAGTTAGACAGCCTGTTAACAATCTACCTGGCTATAGAGTTAGACAGCCTGTCAACAATCTACCTGGCTATAGAGTTAGACAGCCTGTCAACAATCTACCTGGCTATAGAGTTAGACAGCCTGTCAACAATCTACCTGGCTATAGAGTTAGACAACCTGTCAACAATCTACCTGGCTATAGAGTTAGACAGCCTGTCAACAATCTACCTGGCTATAGAGGGTCAGACAGCCTGTCAACAATCTACCTGGCTATAGAGGGTCAGACAACCTGTCAACAATCTACCTGGCTATAGAGGGTCAGACAGCCTGTCAACAATCTACCTGGCTATAGAGGGTCAGACAGCCTGTCAACAATCTACCTGGCTATAGAGGGTCAGACAGCCTGTCAACAATCTACCTGGCTATAGAGTTAGACAGCCTGTTAACAATCTACCTGGCTATAGAGTTAGACAGCCTGTCAACAATCTACCTGGCTATAGAGGGTCAGACAGCCTGTCAACAATCTACCTGGCTATAGAGTTAGACAGCCTGTCAACAATCTACCTGGCTATAGAGTTAGACAGCCTGTCAACAATCTACCTGGCTATAGAGGGTCAGACAGCCTGTCAACAATCTACCTGGCTATAGAGTTAGACAGCCTGTCAACAATCTACCTGGCTATAGAGTTAGACAGCCTGTCAACAATCTACCTGGCTATAGAGTTAGACAGCCTGTCAACAATCTACCTGGCTATAGAGGGTCAGACAGCCTGTCAACAATCTACCTGGCTATAGAGTTAGACAGCCTGTCAACAATCTACCTGGCTATAGAGGGTCAGACAGCCTGTCAACAATCTACCTGGCTATAGAGGGTCAGACAGCCTGTCAACAATCTACCTGACTATAGAGGGTCAGACAGCCTGTCAACAATCTACCTGGCTATAGAGTTAGACAGCCTGTCAACAATCTACCTGGCTATAGAGTTAGACAGCCTGTCAACAATCTACCTGGCTATAGAGTTAGACAGCCTGTCAACAATCTACCTGACTATAGAGGGTTAGACAGCCTGTCAACAATCTACCTGGCTATAGAGTTAGACAGCCTGTCAACAATCTACCTGGCTATAGAGGGTCAGACAGCCTGTCAACAATCTACCTGGCTATAGAGGGTCAGACAGCCTGTCGACAATCTACCTGGCTATAGAGTTAGACAGCCTGTCAACAATCTACCTGGCTATAGAGTTAGACAGCCTGTCAACAATCTACCTGGCTATAGAGTTAGACAGCCTGTCAACAATCTACCTGGCTATAGAGGGTCAGACAGCCTGTCAACAATCTACCTGGCTATAGAGTCAGACAGCCTGTCAACAATCTACCTGGCTATAGAGTCAGACAGCCTGTCAACAATCTACCTGGCTATAGAGGGTTAGACAGCCTGTCAACAATCTACCTGGCTATAGAGTTAGACAGCCTGTCAACAATCTACCTGGCTATAGAGGGTCAGACAGCCTGTCAACAATCTACCTGGCTATAGAGGGTTAGACAGCCTGTCAACAATCTACCTGGCTATAGAGGGTCAGACAGCCTGTCAACAATCTACCTGGCTATAGAGGGTTAGACAGCCTGTCAACAATCTACCTGGCTATAGAGGGTCAGACAGCCTGTCAACAATCTACCTGGCTATAGAGGGTTAGACAGCCTGTCAACAATCTACCTGGCTATAGAGGGTCAGACAGCCTGTCAACAATCTACCTGGCTATAGAGGGTTAGACAGCCTGTCAACAATCTACCTGGCTATAGAGGGTCAGACAGCCTGTCAACAATCTACCTGGCTATAGAGGGTTAGACAGCCTGTCAACAATCTACCTGGCTATAGAGGGTTAGACAGCCTGTCAACAATCTACCTGGCTATAGAGTTAGACAGCCTGTCAACAATCTACCTGGCTATAGAGGGTCAGACAGCCTGTCAACAATCTACCTGGCTATAGAGGGTCAGACAGCCTGTCAACAATCTACCTGGCTATAGAGGGTTAGACAGCCTGTCAACAATCTACCTGGCTATAGAGTTAGACAGCCTGTCAACAATCTACCTGGCTATAGAGGGTCAGACAGCCTGTCAACAATCTACCTGGCTATAGAGTTAGACAGCCTGTCAACAATCTACCTGGCTATAGAGGGTCAGACAGCCTGTCAACAATCTACCTGGCTATAGAGGGTTAGACAGCCTGTCAACAATCTACCTGGCTATAGAGTTAGACAACCTGTCAACAATCTACCTGGCTATAGAGTTAGACAACCTGTCAACAATCTACCTGGCTATAGAGTTAGACAACCTGTCAACAATCTACCTGGCTATAGAGGGTTAGACAGCCTGTCAACAATCTACCTGGCTATAGAGTTAGACAGCCTGTCAACAATCTACCTGGCTATAGAGGGTCAGACAGCCTGTCAACAATCTACCTGGCTATAGAGGGTCAGACAGCCTGTCAACAATCTACCTGGCTATAGAGTTAGACAGCCTGTCAACAATCTACCTGGCTATAGAGGGTCAGACAGCCTGTCAACAATCTACCTGGCTATAGAGTTAGACAGCCTGTCAACAATCTACCTGGCTATAGAGGGTCAGACAGCCTGTCAACAATCTACCTGGCTATAGAGGGTTAGACAGCCTGTCAACAATCTACCTGGCTATAGAGTTAGACAGCCTGTCAACAATCTACCTGGCTATAGAGGGTCTGACAGCCTGTCAACAATCTACCTGGCTATAGAGTTAGACAGCCTGTCAACAATCTACCTGGCTATAGAGTTAGACAGCCTGTCAACAATCTACCTGACTATAGAGTTAGACAGCCTGTCAACAATCTACCTGGCTATAGAGGGTCAGACAGCCTGTCAACAATCTACCTGGCTATAGAGTTAGACAGCCTGTCAACAATCTACCTGGCTATAGAGTTAGACAGCCTGTCAACAATCTACCTGGCTATAGAGTTAGACAGCCTGTCAACAATCTACCTGGCTATAGAGGGTCAGACAGCCTGTCAACAATCTACCTGGCTATAGAGTTAGACAACCTGTCAACAATCTACCTGGCTATAGAGGGTCAGACAACCTGTCAACAATCTACCTGGCTATAGAGTTAGACAGCCTGTCAACAATCTACCTGGCTATAGAGGGTCAGACAGCCTGTCAACAATCTACCTGGCTATAGAGTTAGACAGCCTGTTAACAATCTACCTGGCTATAGAGGGTCAGACAGCCTGTCAACAATCTACCTGGCTATAGAGGGTCAGACAGCCTGTCAACAATCTACCTGGCTATAGAGTTAGACAGCCTGTCAACAATCTACCTGGCTATAGAGGGTCAGACAGCCTGTCAACAATCTACCTGGCTATAGAGTTAGACAGCCTGTCAACAATCTACCTGGCTATAGAGTTAGACAGCCTGTCAACAATCTACCTGGCTATAGAGGGTCAGACAGCCTGTCAACAATCTACCTGGCTATAGAGTTAGACAGCCTGTCAACAATCTACCTGGCTATAGAGGGTCAGACAGCCTGTCAACAATCTACCTGGCTATAGAGTTAGACAGCCTGTCAACAATCTACCTGGCTATAGAGGGTCAGACAGCCTGTCAACAATCTACCTGGCTATAGAGGGTCAGACAGCCTGTCAACAATCTACCTGGCTATAGAGGGTTAGACAGCCTGTCAACAATCTACCTGGCTATAGAGTTAGACAACCTGTCAACAATCTACCTGGCTATAGAGTTAGACAGCCTGTCAACAATCTACCTGGCTATAGAGGGTCAGACAGCCTGTCAACAATCTACCTGGCTATAGTGGGTTAGACAGCCTGTCAACAATCTACCTGGCTATAGAGGGTCAGACAGCCTGTCAACAATCTACCTGGCTATAGAGGGTCAGACAGCCTGTCAACAATCTACCTGGCTATAGTGGGTTAGACAGCCTGTCAACAATCTACCTGGCTATAGTGGGTTAGACAGCCTGTCAACAATCTACCTGGCTATAGAGGGTTAGACAGCCTGTCAACAATCTACCTGGCTATAGAGTTAGACAGCCTGTCAACAATCTACCTGGCTATAGAGTTAGACAGCCTGTCAACAATCTACCTGACTATAGAGTTAGACAGCCTGTCAACAATCTACCTGGCTATAGAGTTAGACAGCCTGTCAACAATCTACCTGACTATAGAGTTAGACAGCCTGTCAACAATCTACCTGGCTATAGAGTTAGACAGCCTGTCAACAATCTACCTGGCTATAGAGTTAGACAGCCTGTCAACAATCTACCTGACTATAGAGGGTTAGACAGCCTGTCAACAATCTACCTGGCTATAGAGTTAGACAGCCTGTCAACAATCTACCTGGCTATAGAGGGTCAGACAGCCTGTCAACAATCTACCTGGCTATAGAGGGTCAGACAGCCTGTCAACAATCTACCTGGCTATAGAGGGTCAGACAGCCTGTCAACAATCTACCTGGCTATAGAGGGTCAGACAGCCTGTCAACAATCTACCTGACTATAGAGTTAGACAGCCTGTCAACAATCTACCTGGCTATAGAGTTAGACAGCCTGTCAACAATCTACCTGGCTATAGAGGGTCAGACAGCCTGTCAACAATCTACCTGGCTATAGAGGGTCAGACAGCCTGTCAACAATCTACCTGGCTATAGAGGGTCAGACAGCCTGTCAACAATCTACCTGGCTATAGAGGGTCAGACAACCTGTCAACAATCTACCTGGCTATAGAGAGTTAGACAGCCTGTCAACAATCTACCTGGCTATAGAGGGTCAGACAGCCTGTCAACAATCTACCTGGCTATAGAGTTAGACAGCTTGTCAACAATCTACCTGGCTATAGAGGGTCAGACAGCCTGTCAACAATCTACCTGGCTATAGAGGGTCAGACAACCTGTCAACAATCTACCTGACTATAGAGGGTCAGACAGCCTGTCAACAATCTACCTGGCTATAGAGGGTCAGACAGCCTGTCAACAATCTACCTGGCTATAGAGGGTCAGACAGCCTGTCAACAATCTACCTGGCTATAGAGGGTTAGACAGCCTGTCAACAATCTACCTGGCTATAGAGGGTCAGACAGCCTGTCAACAATCTACCTGGCTATAGAGGGTCAGACAGCCTGTCAACAATCTACCTGGCTATAGAGTTAGACAGCCTGTCAACAATCTACCTGGCTATAGAGTTAGACAGCCTGTCAACAATCTACCTGGCTATAGAGTTAGACAGCCTGTCAACAATCTACCTGGCTATAGAGTTAGACAGCCTGTCAACAATCTACCTGGCTATAGAGTTAGACAGCCTGTCAACAATCTACCTGGCTATAGAGGGTCAGACAGCCTGTCAACAATCTACCTGGCTATAGAGGGTTAGACAGCCTGTCAACAATCTACCTGGCTATAGAGTTAGACAGCCTGTCAACAATCTACCTGGCTATAGAGTTAGACAGCCTGTCAACAATCTACCTGGCTATAGAGTTAGACAGCCTGTCAACAATCTACCTGGCTATAGAGGGTCAGACAGCCTGTCAACAATCTACCTGGCTATAGAGGGTTAGACAGCCTGTCAACAATCTACCTGGCTATAGAGGGTCAGACAGCCTGTCAACAATCTACCTGGCTATAGAGGGTCAGACAGCCTGTCAACAATCTACCTGGCTATAGAGTTAGACAGCCTGTCAACAATCTACCTGGCTATAGAGTTAGACAGCCTGTCAACAATCTACCTGGCTATAGAGGGTCAGACAACCTGTCAACAATCTACCTGGCTATAGAGTCAGACAGCCTGTCAACAATCTACCTGGCTATAGAGGGTCAGACAGCCTGTCAACAATCTACCTGGCTATAGAGTTAGACAGCCTGTCAACAATCTACCTGGCTATAGAGTTAGACAGCCTGTCAACAATCTACCTGGCTATAGAGGGTCAGACAGCCTGTCAACAATCTACCTGGCTATAGAGGGTCAGACAGCCTGTCAACAATCTACCTGGCTATAGAGGGTCAGACAGCCTGTCAACAATCTACCTGGCTATAGAGTTAGACAGCCTGTCAACAATCTACCTGGCTATAGAGGGTCAGACAGCCTGTCAACAATCTACCTGGCTATAGAGGGTCAGACAGCCTGTCAACAATCTACCTGGCTATAGAGTTAGACAGCCTGTCAACAATCTACCTGGCTATAGAGTTAGACAGCCTGTCAACAATCTACCTGGCTATAGAGTCAGACAGCCTGTCAACAATCTACCTGGCTATAGAGGGTCAGACAGCCTGTCAACAATCTACCTGGCTATAGAGGGTCAGACAGCCTGTCAACAATCTACCTGGCTATAGAGGGTCAGACAGCCTGTCAACAATCTACCTGGCTATAGAGGGTCTGACAGCCTGTCAACAATCTACCTGGCTATAGAGGGTCAGACAGCCTGTCAACAATCTACCTGGCTATAGAGGGTCAGACAGCCTGTCAACAATCTACCTGGCTATAGAGTTAGACAGCCTGTCAACAATCTACCTGGCTATAGAGTTAGACAGCATGTCAACAATCTACCTGGCTATAGAGTTAGACAGCCTGTCAACAATCTACCTGGCTATAGAGGGTCAGACAGCCTGTCAACAATCTACCTGGCTATAGAGGGTCAGACAGCCTGTCAACAATCTACCTGGCTATAGAGGGTTAGACAGCCTGTCAACAATCTACCTGGCTATAGAGTTAGACAGCCTGTCAACAATCTGCCTGGCTATAGAGTTAGACAGCCTGTCAACAATCTACCTGGCTATAGAGTTAGACAGCCTGTCAACAATCTACCTGGCTATAGAGGGTCAGACAGCCTGTCAACAATCTACCTGGCTATAGAGTTAGACAGCCTGTCAACAATCTACCTGGCTATAGAGGGTCAGACAGCCTGTCAACAATCTACCTGGCTATAGAGTTAGACAGCCTGTCAACAATCTACCTGGCTATAGAGTCAGACAGCCTGTCAACAATCTACCTGGCTATAGAGTTAGACAGCCTGTCAACAATCTACCTGGCTATAGAGTTAGACAGCCTGTCAACAATCTACCTGGCTATAGAGTTAGACAGCCTGTCAACAATCTACCTGGCTATAGAGTTAGACAGCCTGTCAACAATCTACCTGGCTATAGAGTTAGACAGCCTGTCAACAATCTACCTGGCTATAGAGTTAGACAGCCTGTCAACAATCTACCTGGCTATAGAGTTAGACAGCCTGTCAACAATCTACCTGGCTATAGAGGGTCAGACAGCCTGTCAACAATCTACCTGGCTATAGAGGGTCAGACAGCCTGTCAACAATCTACCTGGCTATAGAGGGTCAGACAGCCTGTCAACAATCTACCTGGCTATAGAGTTAGACAGCCTGTCAACAATCTACCTGGCTATAGAGGGTCAGACAGCCTGTCAACAATCTACCTGGCTATAGAGTTAGACAGCCTGTCAACAATCTACCTGGCTATAGAGGGTCAGACAGCCTGTCAACAATCTACCTGGCTATAGAGTTAGACAGCCTGTCAACAATCTACCTGGCTATAGAGGGTCAGACAGCCTGTCAACAATCTACCTGGCTATAGAGGGTCAGACAGTCTGTCAACAATCTACCTGGCTATAGAGTTAGACAACCTGTCAACAATCTACCTGACTATAGAGTTAGACAGCCTGTCAACAATCTACCTGGCTATAGAGTTAGACAGCCTGTCAACAATCTACCTGGCTATAGAGGGTCAGACAGCCTGTCAACAATCTACCTGGCTATAGAGTTAGACAGCCTGTCAACAATCTACCTGGCTATAGAGGGTCAGACAGCCTGTCAACAATCTACCTGGCTATAGAGTTAGACAGCCTGTCAACAATCTACCTGGCTATAGAGGGTCAGACAGCCTGTCAACAATCTACCTGGCTATAGAGTTAGACAGCCTGTCAACAATCTACCTGGCTATAGAGGGTCAGACAGCCTGTCAACAATCTACCTGGCTATAGAGTTAGACAGCCTGTCAACAATCTACCTGGCTATAGAGGGTCAGACAGCCTGTCAACAATCTACCTGGCTATAGAGTTAGACAGCCTGTCAACAATCTACCTGGCTATAGAGGGTCAGACAGCCTGTCAACAATCTACCTGGCTATAGAGGGTCAGACAGCCTGTCAACAATCTACCTGGCTATAGAGGGTCAGACAGCCTGTCAACAATCTACCTGGCTATAGAGGGTCAGACAGCCTGTCAACAATCTACCTGGCTATAGAGGGTCAGACAGCCTGTCAACAATCTACCTGGCTATAGAGTTAGACAGACAGCCTGTCAACAATCTACCTGGCTATAGAGTTAGACAGCCTGTCAACAATCTACCTGGCTATAGAGGGTCAGACAGCCTGTCAACAATCTACCTGGCTATAGAGTTAGACAGCCTGTCAACAATCTACCTGGCTATAGAGTTAGACAGCCTGTCAACAATCTACCTGGCTATAGAGGGTCAGACAGCCTGTCAACAATCTACCTGGCTATAGAGGGTCAGACAGCCTGTCAACAATCTACCTGGCTATAGAGTTAGACAGCCTGTCAACAATCTACCTGGCTATAGAGGGTCAGACAGCCTGTCAACAATCTACCTGGCTATAGAGGGTCAGACAGCCTGTCAACAATCTACCTGGCTATAGAGGGTCAGACAGCCTGTCAACAATCTACCTGGCTATAGAGTTAGACAACCTGTCAACAATCTACCTGGCTATAGAGGGTCAGACAGCCTGTCAACAATCTACCTGGCTATAGTGTTAGACAGCCTGTCAACAATCTACCTGGCTATAGAGTTAGACAACCTGTCAACAATCTACCTGGCTATAGAGGGTCAGACAGCCTGTCAACAATCTACCTGGCTATAGAGTTAGACAGCCTGTCAACAATCTACCTGGCTATAGAGGGTCAGACAGCCTGTCAACAATCTACCTGGCTATAGAGTTAGACAGCCTGTCAACAATCTACCTGGCTATAGAGTTAGACAGCCTGTCAACAATCTACCTGGCTATAGAGTTAGACAGCCTGTCAACAATCTACCTGACTATAGAGTTAGACAGCCTGTCAACAATCTACCTGGCTATAGAGTTAGACAGCCTGTCAACAATCTACCTGGCTATAGAGGGTCAGACAGCCTGTCAACAATCTACCTGGCTATAGAGGGTTAGACAGCCTGTCAACAATCTACCTGGCTATAGAGGGTCAGACAGCCTGTCAACAATCTACCTGGCTATAGAGGGTCAGACAGACAGTGAGGGATCTCTCTGACTATAGAGGGTTAGACAGACAGTGAGGGATCTCTCTGGCTATAGAGGGTTAGACAGACAGTGAGGGATCTCTCTGGCTATAGAGGGTCAGACAGACAGTGAGGGATCTCTCTGACTATAGAGGGTTAGACAGACAGTGAGGGATCTCTCTGGCTATAGAGGGTTAGACAGACAGTGAGGGATATCTCTGGCTATAGAGGGTTAGACAGACAGTGAGGGATATCTCTGGCTATAGAGGGTCAGACAGACAGTGAGGGATCTCTCTGGCTATATGGGGTTAGACAGACAGTGAGGGATATCTCTGGATATAGAGGGTTAGACAGACAGTGAGGGATCTCTCTGGGTATAGAGGGTTAGACAGACAGTGAGGGATCTCTCTGGCTATATGGGGTTAGACAGACAGTGAGGGATCTCTCTGGCTATAGAGGGTTAGACAGACAGTGAGGGATCTCTCTGGCTATAGAGGGTTAGACAGACAGTGAGGGATCTCTCTGGCTATATGGGGTTAGACAGACAGTGAGGGATCTCTCTGACTATAGGGGGTTAGACAGACAGTGAGGGATCTCTCTGACTATAGGGGGTTAGACAGACAGTGAGGGATCTCTCTGGCTATAGAGGGTTAGACAGACAGTGAGGGATCTCTCTTGGTATACAGGGTTAGACAGACAGTGAGGGATCTCTCTTGGTATACAGGGTTAGACAGACAGTGAGGGATCACTCTGGCCCAGAATCAAACTCCCATAAGTCAGTGTGAACTCTGAGGAACTGGCCTCTCTCCTGGGAGAACCAATCAATAGACAGATAAATGCCAGGCCTTAGGGGGCATTCTGAAGCATGCCGAAAGTTGATCTATGGAACTCAATTCATTACAGGCCATTACAGAGAAATAGAGGAGAGGAGAGGAGGAGAGAGGAGAGGAGAGGAGAGGAGAGGAGAGGAGAGGAGAGGAGAGGAGAGGAGAGCATTAGGAGAGCATTTGGCTCCCTCCCTTTGCAGTAACAGTGCTGTTCCTATAGGTTCCCTCCCTCTGCAGTAACAGTGCTGTTCCTATAGGCTCCCTCCCTCTGCAGTAAACAGTGCTGTTCCTATAGGTTCCCTCCCTCTGCAGTAACAGTGCTGTTCCTATAGGCTCCCTCCCTCTGCAGTAACAGTGCTGTTCCATTAGGCTCCCTCCCTCTGCAGTAACAGTGCTCTTCCTTTAGGCTCCCTCCCTCTGCAGTAACAGTGCTGTTCCATTAGGCTCCCTCCCTCTGCAGTAACAGTGCTGTTCCTTTAGGCTCCCTCCCTCTGCAGTAACAGTGCTGTTCCTTTAGGCTCCCTCCCTCTGCAGTAAACAGTGCTGTTCCATTAGGCTCCCTCCCTCTGCAGTAACAGTGCTCTTCCTTTAGGCTCCTTCCCTCTGCAGTAACAGTGCTGTTCCTTTAGGCTCCCTCCCTCTGCAGTAACAGTGCTGTTCCTTTAGGCTCCCTCCCTCAGCAGTAAACAGTGCTGTTCCTTTAGGCTCCCTCCCTCTGCAGTAAACAGTGCTGTTCCTTTAGGCTCCCTCCCTCTGCAGTAAACAGTGCTGTTCCATTAGGCTCCCTCCCTCTGCAGTAACAGTGCTGTTCCATTAGGCTCCCTCCCTCTGCAGTAAACAGTGCTGTTCCTATAGGCTCCCTCCCTCTGCAGTAAACAGTGCTGTTCCTATAGGCTCCCTCCATCTGCAGTAACAGTGCTGTTCCTTTAGGCTCCCTCCCTCTGCAGTATCAGTGCTGTTCCATTAGGCTCCCTCCCTCTGCAGTAACAGTGCTGTTCCTTTAGGCTCCCTCCCTCTGCAGTAAACAGTGCTGTTCTATTAGGCTCCCTCCCTCTACAGTAACAGTGCTGTTCCTTTAGGCTCCCTGCCTCTGCAGTAAACAGTGCTGTTCCTATAGGCTCCCTCCCTCTGCAGTAACAGTGCTGTTCCTATAGGCTCCCTCCATCTGCAGTAACAGTGCTGTTCCTATAGGCTCCCTCCCTCTGCAGTATCAGTGCTGTTCCTATAGGCTCCCTCCATCTGCAGTAACAGTGCTGTTCCTATAGGCTCCCTCCCTCTGCAGTAAACAGTGCTGTTCCTATAGGCTCCCTCCATCTGCAGTAACAGTGCTGTTCCATCAGGCTCCCTCCCTCTGCAGTAACAGTGCTGTTCCTTTAGGCTCCCTCCCTCTGCAGTAACAGTGCTGTTCCTTTAGGCTCCCTCCCTCTGCAGTAACAGTGCTGTTCCTTTAGGCTCCCTCCCTCTGCAGTAACAGTGCTGTTCCATTAGGTTCCCTCCCTCTGTAGTAACAGTGCTGTTCCATTAGGTTCCCTCCCTCTGCCGTAACAGTGCTGTTCCATTAGACTCCCTCCCTCTGCAGTAACAGTGCTGTTCCTATAGGCTCCCTCCCTCTGCAGTAACAGTGCTGTTCCTATAGGCTCCCTCCCTCTGCAGTAACAGTGCTGTTCCTTTAGGCTCCCTCCCTCTGCAGTAACAGTGCTGTTCCATCAGGCTCCCTCCCTCTGCAGTAACAGTGTCATTAATTAGGGCTATATTACTAATCAACATGGCCTTATTGCTTAAATATACCATGGCTTTCAGCCAATCAACATGGCCTTATTGCTTAAATATACCATGGCTTTCAGCCAATCAACATGGCCTTATTGCTTAAATATACCATGGCTTTCAGCCTATCAACATGGCCTTATTGCTTAAATATACCATGGCTTTCAGCCAATCAACATGGCCTTATTGCTTAAATATACCATGGCTTTCAGCCAATCAACATGGCCTTATTGCTTAAATATACCATGGCTTTCAGCCTATCAACATGGCCTTATTGCTTAAATATACCATGGCTTTCAGCCAATCAACATGGCCTTATTGCTTAAATATACCATGGCTTTCAGCCAATCAACATGGCCTTATTGCTTAAATATACCATGGCTTTCAGCCTATCAACATGGCCTTATTGCTTAAATATACCATGGCTTTCAGCCAATCAACATGGCCTTATTGCTTAAATATACCATGGCTTTCAGCCTATCAACATGGCCTTATTGCTTAAATATACCATGGCTTTCAGCCAATCAACATGGCCTTATTGCTTAAATACACCATGGCTTTCAGCCAATCAACATGGCCTTATTGCTTAAATATACCATGGCTTTCAGCCAATCAACATGGCCTTATTGCTTAAATATACCATGGCTTTCAGCCAATCAACATGGCCTTATTGCTTAAATATACCATGGCTTTCAGCCAATCAACATGGCCTTATTGCTTAAATATACCATGGCTTTCAGCCAATCAACATGGCCTTATTGCTTAAATACACCATGGCTTTCAGCCAATCAACATGGCCTTATTGCTTAAATATACCATGGCTTTCAGCCAATCAACATGGCCTTATTGCTTAAATATACCATGGCTTTCAGCCAATCAACATGGCCTTATTGCTTAAATATACCATGGCTTTCAGCCAATCAACATGGCCTTATTGCTTAAATATACAATGACTTTCAGCCAATCAGGGCTCAAACCACCCAGTTTATAATGTGCTTTAACCTTTGGTGAATACTTTGAATCTTAACAACAATACAGACAACAATGTAAACAACAATATAAACAACAATATCGACGACAATATAGACAACAATGTAAAGAACAATATAGACAACAATATAGACAACAATATCAACAACAATATAAACAATATAGACAACAATATCAACAATAATATAAACAACAAAAGACAAGAATATAGACAACAATATCAACAATATAAACAACAATATAGACAACAATATCAACAACAATATAAGTCATGCATCAAAAAGGGAAATGATTTCACAGCAAGCAGCCCTGTGGATGTTAAACATTAGAGAACTGTCTGTGGATGTTAAACATTAGAGAGCAGCCCTGTGGATGTTAAACATTAGAGAACTGTCTGTGGATGTTAAACATTAGAGAACTGTCTGTGGATGTTAAACATTAGAGAGCAGCCCTGTGGATGTTAAACATTAGAGAGCAGCCCTGTGGATGTTAAACATTAGAGAACTGTCTGTGGATGTTAAACATTAGAGAACAGCCCTGTGGATGTTAAACATTAGAGAACTGTCTGTGGATGTTAAACATTAGAGAACTGTCTGTGGATGTTAAACACTAGAGAACTGTCTGTGGATGTTAAACATTAGAGAACTGTCTGTGGATGTTAAACATTAGAGATCAGCCCTGTGGATGTTAAACATTAGAGAACTGTCTGTGGATGTTAAACATTAGAGAACTGTCTGTGGATGTTAAACATTAGAGAACTGTCTGTGGATGTTAAACACTAGAGAACTGTCTGTGGATGTTAAACATTAGAGAACTGTCTGTGGATGTTAAACATTAGAGAACTGTCTGTGGATGTTAAACATTAGAGAACTGTCTGTGGATGTTAAGCATTAGAGAACTGTCTGTGGATGTTAAACATTAGAGAGCAGCCCTGTGGATGTTAAACATTAGAGAACTGTCTGTGGATGTTAAACATTAGAGAACTGTCTGTGGATGTTAAACACTAGAGAACTGTCTGTGGATGTTAAACATTAGAGAACTGTCTGTGGATGTTAAACATTAGAGAACTGTCTGTGGATGTTAAACATTATAGAACTGTCTGTGGATGTTAAACATTAGAGAACTGTCTGTGGATGTTAAACATTAGAGAACTGTCTGTGGATGTTAAACATTAGAGAACTGTCTGTGGATGTTAAACATTAGAGAGCAGCCCTGTGGATGTTAAACATTAGAGAACAGCCCTGTGGATGTTAAACATTAGAGAACAGCCCTGTGGATGTTAAACATTAGAGAACTGTCTGTGGATGTTAAACATTAGAGAACTGTCTGTGGATGTTAAACATTATAGAACTGTCTGTGGATGTTAAACATTAGAGAACTGTCTGTGGATGTTAAACATTGGAGAGCAGCCCTGTGGATGTTAAACATTAGAGAACTGTCTGTGGATGTTAAACATTATAGAACTGTCTGTGGATGTTAAACATTAGAGAGCAGCCCTGTGGATGTTAAACATTAGAGAACAGCCCTGTGGATGTTAAACATTAGAGAACTGTCTGTGGATGTTAAACATTATAGAACTGTCTGTGGATGTTAAACATTAGAGAGCAGCCCTGTGGATGTTAAACATTAGAGAACTGTCTGTGGATGTTAAACATTAGAGCAGCCCTGTGGATGTTAAACATTAGAGAGCAGCCCTGTGTATGTTAAACATTAGATAACTGTCTGTGGATGTTAAACATTAGAGAGCAGCCCTGTGGATGTTAAACATTAGAGAACTGTCTGTGGATGTTAAACATTAGAGAGCAGCCCTGTGGATGTTAAACATTAGAGAACTGTCTGTGGATGTTAAACATTAGAGAACAGCCCTGTGGATGTTAAACATTAGAGAACTGTCTGTGGATGTTAAACATTAGAGAACAGCCCTGTGGATGTTAAACATTAGATTAGAGAACTGTCTGTGGATGTTAAACATTAGAGAACTGTCTGTGGATGTTAAACATTAGATAACTGTCTGTGGTTCATTTGTAAGGAAGTTGAATACAAGTTTTCCATGCAAGTGTCAGAATGCGAGAAACTCCAGTCATTACCTTTGGGTGACAATGAGGTTTTGGAAAAGTTTAAATGCTTGAGTCCCTTAGGGAGTTTGGCGAACTGTGCTCCCAGGGAGGTGATTCCTGGAGGAAACAGCAGAATGGAAAGCAACACTCAGTCATTTGGCGATACAAGTACCACGATATCAGACAGACTGGGGATTTCAATTCCCTGCCTTCATTTTCCCTGAGCTGCCGAGGAGAGCGACATGGGAAGGCAAACTACATCTCTGTTCACACAGACACTCAGTGTTCATTCTAATGCAGGCCGCTTAGCGTTTGGTTAAAGACAGATTGTACAACTCAACTGTCTCTTGACGACACATGTTACATGAGGACAAATGTTGCTGGTAAATCTGAGAGAAGCAGGATATTTTAGCATCTCTTTATATTTTAGCATCTCTTTAAATGATGTGAGTTGGAAAGACACCACCCGTCTAGAGGTGATGAAATGTTTAACCTGCTCTCATAGTTCAGCAGGAAAGACACCACCCGTCTAGAGGTGATGAAATGTTTAACCTGCTCTCATAGTTCAGCAGGAAAGACACCACCCGTCTAGAGGAGATGAAATGTTTAACCTGCTCTCATAGTTCAGCAGGAAAGACACCACAGGTCTAGAGGAGATGAAATGTTTAACCTGCTCTCATAGTTCAGCAGGAAAGACACCACAGGTCTAGAGGTGATGAAATGTTTAACCTGCTCTCATAGTTCAGCAGGAAAGACACCACCCGTCTAGAGGTGATGAAATGTTTAACCTGCTCTCATAGCTCAGCAGGAAAGACACCACAGGTCTAGAGGTGATGAAATGTTTAACCTGCTCTCATAGTTCAGCAGGAAAGACACCACCCGTCTAGAGGTGATGAAATGTTTAACCTGCTCTCATAGCTCAGCAGGAAAGACACCACAGGTCTAGAGGAGATGAAATGTTTAACCTGCTTTCATAGCTCAGCAGGAAAGACACCACCCGTCTAGAGGTGATGAAATGTTTAACCTGCTCTCATAGTTCAGCAGGAAAGACACCACCCGTCTAGAGGTGATGAAATGTTTAACCTGCTCTCATAGTTCAGCAGGAAAGACACCACAGGTCTAGAGGTGATGAAATGTTTAACCTGCTCTCATAGTTCAGCAGGAAAGACACCACAGGTCTAGAGGTGATGAAATGTTTAACCTGCTCTCATAGTTCAGCAGGAAAGACACCACAGGTCTAGAGGAGATGAAATGTTTAACCTGCTTTCATAGTTCAGCAGGAAAGACACCACCCATCTAGAGGTGATGAAATGTTTAACCTGCTCTCAGAGTTCAGCAGGAAAGACACCACCCGTCTAGAGGTGATGAAATGTTTAACCTGCTCTCATAGCTCAGCAGGAAAGACACCACAGGTCTAGAGGTGATGAAATGTTTAACCTGCTCTCATAGTTCAGCAGGAAAGACACCACAGGTCTAGAGGTGATGAAATGTTTAACCTGCTCTCATAGTTCAGCAGGAAAGACACCACCCGTCTAGAGGAGATGAAATGTTTAACCTGCTCTCATAGTTCAGCAGGAAAGACACCACCCGTCTAGAGGAGATGAAATGTTTAACCTGCTCTCATAGTTCAGTAGGAAAGACACCACAGGTCTAGAGGTGATGAAATGTTTAACCTGCTCTCATAGTTCAGCAGGAAACATTACAAGAGTTCTATTCTAGTCCAGAACATTCTGTTAACTCTTCTTCTCTATACTTCCACAACACAACAACAAGAGTCCAGAACATTCTGTTAACTCTTCTTCTCTATACTTCCACAACAAGAGTCCAGAACATTCTGTTAACTCTTCTTCTCTATACTTCCACAACACAACAACAAGAGTCCAGAACATTCTGTTAACTCTTCTTCTCTATACTTCCACAACACAACAACAAGAGTCCAGAACATTCTGTTAACTCTTCTTCTCTATACTTCCACAACACAACAACAAGAGTCCAGAACATTCTGTTAACTCTTCTTCTCTATACTTCCACAACAAGAGTCCAGAACATTCTGTTAACTCTTCTTCTCTATACTTCCACAACACAACAACAAGAGTCCAGAACATTCTGTTAACTCTTCTTCTCTATACTTCGACAACACAACAACAAGAGTCCAGAACATTCTGTTAACTCTTCTTCTCTATACTTCCACAACACAACAACAAGAGTCCAGAACATTCTGTTAACTCTTCTTCTCTATACTTCCACAACACAACAACAAGAGTCCAGAACATTCTGTTAACTCTTCTTCTCTATACTTCCACAACGCAACAACAAGAGTCCAGAACATTCTGTTAACTCTTCTTCTCTATACTTCCACAACACAACAACAAGAGTCCAGAACATTCTGTTAACTCTTCTTCTCTATACTTCCACAACAAGAGTCCAGAACATTCTGTTAACTCTTCTTCTCTATACTTCCACAACACAACAACAAGAGTCCAGAACATTCTGTTAACTCTTCTTCTCTATACTTCCACAACGCAACAACAAGAGTCCAGAACATTCTGTTAACTCTTCTTCTCTATACTTCCACAACACAACAACAAGAGTCCAGAACATTCTGTTAACTCTTCTTCTCTATACTTCCACAACACAACAACAAGAGTCCAGAACATTCTGTTAACTCTTCTTCTCTATACTTCGACAACACAACAACAAGAGTCCAGAACATTCTGTTAACTCTTCTTCTCTATACTTCCACAACACAACAACAAGAGTCCAGAACATTCTGTTAACTCTTCTTCTCTATACTTCCACAACACAACAACAAGAGTCCAGAACATTCTGTTAACTCTTCTTCTCTATACTTCCACAACGCAACAACAAGAGTCCAGAACATTCTGTTAACTCTTCTTCTCTATACTTCCACAACACAACAACAAGAGTCCAGAACATTCTGTTAACTCTTCTTCTCTATACTTCCACAACACAACAACAAGAGTCCAGAACATTCTGTTAACTCTTCTTCTCTATACTTCGACAACACAACAACAAGAGTCCAGAACATTCTGTTAACTCTTCTTCTCTATACTTCCACAACAAGAGTCCAGAACATTCTGTTAACTCTTCTTCACTATACTTCCACAACAAGAGTCCAGAACATTCTGTTAACTCTTCTTCTCTATACTTCCACAACACAACAACAAGAGTCCAGAACATTCTGTTAACTCTTCTTCTCTATACTTCCACAACACAACAACAAGAGTCCAGAACATTATGTTAACTCTTCTTCTCTATACTTCCACAACACAACAACAAGAGTCCAGAACATTCTGTTAACTCTTCTTCTCTATACTTCCACAACACAACAACAAGAGTCCAGAACATTCTGTTAACTCTTCTTCTCTATACTTCCACAACACAACAACAAGAGTCCCGAACATTCTGTTAACTCTTCTTCTCTATACTTCGACAACGCAACAACAAGAGTCCAGAACATTCTGTTAACTCTTCTTCTCTATACTTCGACAACGCAACAACAAGAGTCCAGAACATTCTGTTAACTCTTCTTCTCTATACTTCGACAACGCAACAACAAGAGTCCAGAACATTCTGTTAACTCTTCTTCTCTATACTTCGACAACACAACAAGAGTCCAGAACATTCTGTTAACTCTTCTTCTCTATACTTCCACAACACAACAACAAGAGTCCAGAACATTCTGTTAACTCTTCTTCTCTATACTTCGACAACGCAACAACAAGAGTCCAGAACATTCTGTTAACTCTTCTTCTCTATACTTCCACAACGCAACAACAAGAGTCCAGAACATTCTGTTAACTCTTCTTCTCTATACTTCCACAACACAACAACAAGAGTCCAGAACATTCTGTTAACTCTTCTTCTCTATACTTCCACAACACAACAACAAGAGTCCAGAACATTCTGTTAACTCTTCTTCTCTATACTTCCACAACACAACAACAAGAGTCCAGAACATTGTTAACTCTTCTTCTCTATACTTCCACAACAAGAGTCCAGAACATTCTGTTAACTCTTCTTCTCTATACTTCGACAACACAACAACAAGAGTCCAGAACATTCTGTTAACTCTTCTTCTCTATACTTCCACAACACAACAACGCAGAGAGTCACAGACACTATCATCAACGACGGGGAAAGGCTTCAAATGCATTAGATATTCTCAATGGAATGAGACAGCTAGATGACAAAACACACTCACTGAATCACCAGATTCAAATTCACAATAATCTGAGAGTTCAAGAGTTTAATATTTGATCAAGGGCAAAGGGATTCCAATTTAAATAGATTTAGAGGGGCTACACTAGTACTCAGAAGCAGCTCTCTCTGCTGAGTGATAGATTTAGAGGGTTATTATAGTAGAAGCAGCTCTCTGCTGAGTGATAGATTTAGAGGGTTATTCTAGTATTCAGAGGCAGCTCTCTCTGCTGAGTGATAGATTTAGAGGGTTATTCTAGTAGTCAGAAGCAGCTCTCTCTGCTGAGTGAAAGTGAGTGAGATTGAGCTCTAGGGCTATAGTAGTACTCAAATATACACTACCGGTCAAATGTTTGAGAGTGGAGGGGCTATGTAGTACTCATATATACACTACCGGTCAAACGTTTTAGAGTGGAGGGGCTATAGTAGTACTCATATATACACTACCGGTCAAACGTTTTAGAGTGGAGGGGCTGTAGTAGTACTCATATATACACTACCGGTCAAACGTTTTAGAGTGGAGGGGCTATAGTAGTACTCATATATACACTACCGGTCAAACGTTTTAGAGTGGAGGGGCTATAGTAGTACTCATATATACACTACCGGTCAAACGTTTTAGAGCGGAGGGGCTATAGTAGTACTCATATATACACTACCGGTCAAACGTTTTAGAGTGGAGGGGCTATAGTAGTACTCATATATACACTACCGGTCAAACGTTTTAGAGTGGAGGGGCTGTAGTAGTACTCATATATACACTACCGGTCAAACGTTTTAGAGTGGAGGGGCTATAGTAGTACTCATATATACACTACCGGTCAAACGTTTTAGAGTGGAGGGGCTATAGTAGTACTCATATATACACTACCGGTCAAACGTTTTAGAGCGGAGGGGCTATAGTAGTACTCATATATACACTACCGGTCAAACGTTTTAGAGTGGAGGGGCTATAGTAGTACTCATATATACACTACCGGTCAAACGTTTTAGAGTGGAGGGGCTATAGTAGTACTCATATATACACTACCGGTCAAACGTTTTAGAGCGGAGGGGCTATAGTAGTACTCATATATACACTACCGGTCAAACGTTTTAGAGCGGAGGGGCTGTAGTAGTACTCATATATACACTACCGGTCAAACGTTTTAGAGTGGAGGGGCTGTAGTAGTACTCATATATACACTACCGGTCAAACGTTTTAGAGCGGAGGGGCTATAGTAGTACTCATATATACACTACCGGTCAAACGTTTTAGAGTGGAGGGGCTGTAGTAGTACTCATATATACACTACCGGTCAAACGTTTTAGAGTGGAGGGGCTGTAGTAGTACTCATATATACACTACCGGTCAAACGTTTTAGAGCGGAGGGGCTGTAGTAGTACTCATATATACACTACCGGTCAAACGTTTTAGAGCGGAGGGGCTGTAGTAGTACTAATATATACACTACCGGTCAAACGTTTTAGAGTGGAGGGGCTATAGTAGTACTCATATATACACTACCGGTCAAACGTTTTAGAGTGGAGGGGCTGTAGTAGTACTCATATATACACTACCGGTCAAACGTTTTAGAGTGGAGGGGCTGTAGTAGTACTCATATATACACTACCGGTCAAACGTTTTAGAGTGGAGGGGCTATAGTAGTACTCAGTATAAATGTATTAGAAAATAGAGGAGGGCAGTAGAGTCATACCTCGATCCTCCAGTGGGTTATTGGCAAGGTTGACAGTGTGGAGTCCTGAGTTGGGGTTATGGGAGAGGGCATTCGCCAGCTTCTGTGCAAAATCCCTTTGTAGAGAGAGAGGAAACATTTACGTGAGATAAAACCTGTCAGATATCTACCACAGTATGTGTGTTACTGACAGAGAGAGAGAGAGAGAGAGAGAGAGAGAGAGAGAGAGAGAGGGAGGGAGAGAGAGGGAGAGAGAGATAGAGGGAGAGACAGAGAGGGGGAGAGAGAGAGACAGAGAGGGGGAGAGAGAGAGAGACAGAGAGGGGGAGAGAGAGAGACAGGGAGAGAGAGAGACGGAGAGAGATACAGAGAGGGAGAGAGGGGGAGAGAGAGAGAGGGGAGAGAGACAGAGAGAGGAGGAGAGAGAGGGGAAAGAGAGAGAGAGGAGGAGAGAGAGGGGAGTGAGAGAGAGGGGGGAGAGACAGAGAACAGAGAGAGAGAGACAGAGAGGGAGCGAGGGAGAGGGAGAGACAGAGACAGAGACAGAGAGAGAGAGAGACTTTACATCAGATAAAACCAGTCAGATATCTACCACAGTATGTGTGTTACTGACAGAGAGAGAGAGAGAGAGAGAGAGAGAGAGAGAGAGAGAGAGAGAGAGGGAGGGAGAGGGAGGGAGGGAGAGAGAGGGAGAGAGAGATAGAGGGAGAGACAGAGAGGGGGAGAGAGAGAGACAGAGAGGGGGAGAGAGAGAGAGACAGAGAGGGGGAGAGAGAGAGACAGGGAGAGAGAGAGACGGAGAGAGATACAGAGAGGGAGAGAGGGGGAGAGAGAGAGAGGGGGAGAGAGACAGAGAGAGGAGGAGAGAGAGGGGAAAGAGAGAGAGAGAGAGGAGGAGAGAGAGGGGAGTGAGAGAGAGGGGGGGGAGAGACAGAGAACAGAGAGAGAGACAGAGAGGGAGCGAGGGAGAGGGAGAGACAGAGACAGAGAGAGAGAGAGAGACTTTACATCAGATAAAACCAGTCAGATATCTACCACAGTATGTGTGTTACTTACAGCCATAGAAAACAACAGCACATTGTGATTTACTCTTTAACTAACTCTAACTGAGACAGCTGTGTCAGGACCACTGGTATCACACAGAGACAACTGTTTCTGACAAACCTCACACAGAGAGAGAGAGAGAGAGAGAGAGAGAGAGAGAGAGAGAGAGAGAGAGAGAGAGAGAGAGAGAGAGAGAGAAACAGAGGGAGAGGGAGAGAGAGAGAGAGAAACACAGAGGGAGAGGGAGAGAGAGAGAAACACAGAGAGAGAGAAACACAGAGGTAGAGAGACAAGTAGAGTGAAGTGTTCCAGGCACCAGAGGTGATACGGAGAGAAGGAGGCAGCAGAGAGACAGAGAGGACACCAGGGGTGATACGGAGAGAAGGAGGCAGCAGAGAGACAGAGAGGACACCAGGGGTGATACGGAGAGAAGGAGGCAGCAGAGAGACAGAGAGGACACCAGGGGTGATACGGAGAGAAGGAGGCAGCAGAGAGACAGAGAGGACACCAGGGGTGATACGGAGAGAAGGAGGCAGCAGAGAGACAGAGAGGACACCAGGGGTGATACGGAGAGAAGGAGGCAGCAGAGAGACAGAGAGGACACCAGGGGTGATACGGAGAGAAGGAGGCAGCAGAGAGACAGAGAGGACACCAGGGGTGATACGGAGAGAAGGAGGCAGCAGAGAGACAGAGAGGACACCAGAGGTGATACGGAGAGAAGGAGGCAGCAGAGAGACAGAGAGGACGAGAACAGGCGATATAAAGGAGGGGAGTCACCTCGTGAGTCCTGCGTTGTCCAGAACCAGTTCCTCTAGGCGACTGGACCGGGCCACCACCCGAAGGATCTGGTCAGACACGTCTGCTGACTGGACACAAGTCAGGAAGCATTAGTATTTAGGCTACATCAACATTTAAAAAACACACCATCATTTAAATTCCACATATCACTGACAGCTCTTCACACACTGGAAACAGATTGGTACTAAATTAACCTTCAGCACTTCACAACCTGGAAACAGATTGGTACTAAATTAAACTTGCGGTCACAACAACATACAGGAACTCAAGTCCTTCTGTTCACCTGATTTAGAATTCCTCACAATCAAGTGTCGACTACATTATCCACCAAGGGAATTCTCTTCGATTATAATCACAGCCGTATATATTCCCCCCCAAGCAGACACATCGATGGCTCTGAACGAACTTTATTTGACTCTTTGCAAACTGGAATCCACATATCCTGAGGCTGCATTCATTGTAGCTGGGGATTTTAACAAGGCTAATCTGAAAACAATACTCCCTAAATTGTATCAGCATATCGATTGCGCAACCAGGGCTCGTAAAACTTTGGATCATTGCTTTTCTAACTTCCGCGACGCATATAAGTCCCTCCCCCGCCCTCCTTTCGGAAAAGCTGACCACGACTCCATTTTGTTGCTCCCTGCCTACAGACAGAAGCTAAAACAAGAAGCTCCCACGCTGAGGTCTGTTCAACGCTGGTCCGACCAATCTGATTCCACACTCCAAGACTGCTTCCATCACGTGGACTGGGACTGGTTTCGTATTGCGTCAAACAACAACATTGACGAATACGTTGATTCGGTGAGCGAGTTCATTAGAACGTGCGTTGAAGATGTCATTCCCATAGCAACGATTAAAATATTCCCAAACCAGAAACCGTGGATTGATGGCAGCATTCGCGTGAAACTGAAAGCGCGAACCACTGCTTTTAATCAGGGCAAGGTGACTGGAAACATGACCGAATACAAACAGTGCAGCTATTCCCTCCGCAAGGCAATCAAACAAGCTAAGCGTCAGTATAGAGACAAAGTAAAATCTCAATTCAACAGCTCAGACACAAGAGGTATGTGGCAGGGTCTACAGTCAATCACGGGCTACAAAAAGAAAACCAGTCCAGTCACGGACCAGGATGTCTTGCTCCCAGGCAGACTAAATAACTTTTTTGACCGCTTTGAGGACAATACAGTGCCACTGACACGGCCTGCAACAAAAACATGCTGCCTCTCCTTCACTGCAGCCGAGGTGAGTAAAACATTTAAACGTGTTAACCCTTGCAAGGCTGCAGGCCCAGACGGCATCCCCAGCCACGCCCTCAGAGCATGTGCAGACCAGCTGGCTGGTGTGTTTACGGACATATTCAATCAATCCCTATCCCAGTCTGCTGTTCCCATATGCTTCAAGAGGGCCACCATTGTTCCTGTTCCCAAGAAAGCTAAGGTAACTGAGCTAAACAACTACCGCCCCGTAGCACTCACTTCCGTCATCATGAAGTGCTTTGAGAGACTAGTCAAGGACCATATCAGCTCCACCCTACCTGACACCCTAGACCCACTCCAACTTGCTTACTGCCCAAATAGGTCCACAGACGATGCAATCTCAACCACACTGCACACTGCCCTAACCCATCTGGACAAGAGGAATACCTATGTGAGAATGCTGTTCATCGACTACAGCTCAGCATTTAACACCATAGTACCCTCCAAACTCGTCATCAAGCTCGAGACCCTGGGTCTCGACCCCGCTCTGTGCAACTGGGTACTGGACTTGCTGACGGGCCGTCCCCAGGTGGTGAGGGTAAGTAACAACATCTCCACCCCGTTGATCCTCAACACTGGGGCCCCACAAGGGTGTGTTCTGAGCCCTCTCCTGTACTCCCTGTTCACCCACGACTGCGTGGCCACGCACGCCTCCAACTCCATCATCAAGTTTGCGGACGACACAACAGTGGTAGGCTTGATTACCAACAACGACGAGACGGCCTATACGGAGGAGGTGAGGGCCCTCGGAGTGTGGTGTCAGGAAAATAACCTCACACTCAACGTGAACAAAACTAAGGAGATGATTGTGGACTTCTGGAAACAGCAGAGGGAACACCCCCCTATCCACATCGATGGGACAGTAGTGGAGAGGGTAGTAAGTTTTAAGTCCCTCGGCATACACATCACAGACAAACTGAATTGGTCCACCCACACAGACAGCATCGTGAAGAAGGCGCTATAGCGCCTCTTCAACCTCAGGAGGCTGAAGAAATTTGGCTTGTCACCAAAAGCACTCAAAAAATTCTACAGATGCACAATCGAGAGCATCCTGGCGGGCTGTATCACCGCCTGGTACGGCAACTGCTCCGCCCACAACCGCAAGGCTCTCCAGAAGGTAGTGAGGTCTGCACAACGCATCACCGGGGGCAAACTACCTGCCCTCCAGGACACCTACACCACCCGATGTCACAGGAAGGCCATAAAGATCATCAAGGACAACAACCACCCGAGCCACTGCCTGTTCACCCCGCTATCATCCAGAAGGCGAGGTCAGTACAGGTGCATCAAAGCTGGGACAGAGAGACTGAAAAACAGCTTTTATCTCAAGGCCATCAGACTGTTAAACAGCCACCACTAACATTGAGTGAACATTGAGTGATACCACTAACAACTGATTGGTACTCAACGAACCTTCAGCACTTCACACACTGGGGAAACTAAATGGTAACTCAATGAACCTTCAGCACTCCACACACTGGAACAGATTGGTACTCAATAAACCTTCAGCACTCCACACACTGGAACAGATTGGTACTCAACGAACCTTCAGCACTCCACACACTGAAACAGATTGGTACTCAATGAACCTTCAGCACTCCACACACTGAAACAGATTGGTACTCAACGAACCTTCAGCACTCCACACACTGAAACAGATTGGTACTCAACGAACCTTCAGCACTCCACACACTGAAACAGATTGGTACTCAACAAACCTTCAGCACTTCACACACTGGAACAGATTGGTACTCAATGAACCTTCAGCACTTCACACACTGGAACTGATTGGTACTAAATTAAGCTTCAGCACTTCACACACTGTGGAAACTAAGCAACTCACAGCCTCCCTGAAGACAAACAATGTATACGAAACGCTTCAGTCTGGTTTTCGACCACATCCTAGCACTGAGACTGCACTTGTGAAGGTGGTAAATGACCTTTTAATGGCATCAGACCAAGGCTCTGCATCTGTCCTCGTGCTCCTAGACCGTAGTGCTGCTTTTGATACCATCAATCACCACATTATTTTGGAGAGATTGGAAACCCAAATTGGTCTACACGGACAAGTTCTGGCCTGGTTTAGATCTTATCTGTCGGAAAGATATCAGTTTGTCTCTGTGGATGGTTTGTCCTCTGACAAATCAACTGTACATTTCGGTGTTCCTCAGGGTTCCGTTTTAGGACCACTATTGTTTCCACTATATATTTTACCTCTTGATGATGTCATTCAGAAACACAATGTTAACTTTCACTGCTATGCGGATGACACACAGCTGTATATTTCGATTAAACATGGTGAAGGCCCAAAATTGCCCACGCTGGAAACCTGTGTTTCAGACATAAGGAAGTGGATGGCTGCAAATGTTCTACTTTTAAACTCGGACAAAACAGAGATGCTTGTTCTAGGTCCCAAGTAACAAAGAGATCTTCTATTGAATCTGACAATTAATCTTGATGGTTGTACAGTCGTCTCAAATAAAACTGTAAAGGCCCTTGGCGTTACTCTGGACCCTGATCTCTCTTTTCACGAACATATGAAGACTGTTTCAAGGGCAGCTTTTTCCCATCTACATAACATTGCAAAAATCAGAAAATTTCTGTAAAATAATTATGCAGAAAAATGTATGCATGCTTTTGTGCTTGCCTCCATACACTGGCTTCCTGTTAAGGCTTGGACTGATTTCAATGTTTTACTGCTGACCTACAAAGCATTACATGGGCTTGCTCCTACCCATCTTTCTGATTTGGTCCTGTCGTACATACCTACACGTACGCTACGGTCACAAGACGCAGGCCTCCTAACTGTCCCTAGAATTTCTAAGCGAACAGCTGGAGGCAGGGCTTTCTCCTATAGAGCTCCATTTTTATTGAAAGGTCTGCCTACCCATGTGAGAGACGCAGACCTTTGTCTCAACCTTTAACTTCTTGGTGAGAGGGGGCAGTATTTTCACGTCCGGATCAAATGCATGCCCAAATTCAACTGCCTGCTACTCATCCCCAGAAGATAAGACATATATTATTGGTGCCGTGCTGCTGCTCCAGTTTCAACTGTCCTGCCTGCGGCTATTTGGTCTACATACCAGTTCAATCTACAGGTCATCATTAGGTCCATAATACATCTGGTCTACGTACCAGTTAAATCTACAGGTCATCATTAGGTCCATAATACATCTGGTCTACGTACCAGTTAAATCTACAGGTCATCAACTGTTCTGCCTGCGGCTATGGAACCCTGACCTGTTCACCGGATGTGCTACCTGTCCCAGACCTGTTCACCGGACATGCTACCTGTCCCAGACCTGTTCACTGGACGTGCTACCTGTCCCAGACCTGTTCACCGGATGTGCTACCTGTCCCAGACCTGCTGTTTTCAACTCTCTCGAGACAGCAGGAGCGGAAGAGATACTCTTAATGATGGTCTATGAAAAGCCAACTGACATTTACTCCTGAGGTGCTGACTTGTTGCACCCTCGACAACCACTGTGATTATTATTATTGGACCATGCTGGTCATTTATGAACATTTGAACATCTTGGCCATGTTCTGTTATAATCTCCACCCGGTACAGCCAGAAGAGGACTGGCCACCCCTCATAGCCTGGTTCCTCTCTAGGTTTCTTCCTAGGTTTTGGCCTTTCTAGGGAGTTTTTCCTAGCCACCGTGCTTCTACACCTGCATTGCTTGCTGTTTGGGGTTTTAGGCTGGGTTTCTGCACAGCACTTTGAGATATCAGCTGATGTAAGAAGGGCTTGAAATCAATTTGATTTGGAAACTGATTGTTAACTCAATGAACCTTCAGCACGCCACAAACAGTGGAAACTAAATGGTAACTCAATGAACATTTTCCTGTTGTTCAATGTAGGATGATGTATCTCAGAGTCTGCAGTTTTCACCCAATCACTGATGGCATAGTGACACACAGGTTCCACCGCCACAACGGCCTCTGCTTTCAGCAGTCCTCTTAACGTGAGCCAGAACACTCTCGTTTGGGCGTCCTAAAAGCAGAGTTGATTGTCTGTCCAAGCATGTCAGGGAGGGTAAGGAACCATCTACCCCCCCCCCTCTACTCTACTGTAGACACTGAACAGGGGGAAGAGGGAAAGAGGTCTGGAATGAGGGCTCTGATTGAGGAGAGACCACGGGGTGGTCTGTAAAAAGGGAGGCGGGAGACGAAACCTACATTTAGGATTGATAAAATATTCAACGAGAGCAATCGACTTCTGCACTGCTGCAATACAGATTCTCCTGACCCAGTTCTCTGCTTTTTGTGGGGCCTGTTGATTCCTCTCTGCCCACCCATTCTCTGAGGGAATCAAGTGAATCAAATCAAATATATCCCTTCAGTTCAGAGCCTGTTGATTCCTCTCTGCCCACCCATTCTCTGAGGGAATCAAACAAATTAAATCAAATACATCCCCTCAGTTCAGAGCCTGTTGATTCCTCTCTGCCCACCCATTCTCTGAGGGAATCAAGTGAATCAAATCAAATATATCCCTTCAGTTCAGGGCCTGTTGATTCCTCTCTGTCATCCATCCTTTGTGTGACTCAAGTGAATCAAATAAATCCCTTCAGTTCAGCTATGCAGAGCAGAGGGAGGTCAATCGTCTCTTTATCTGTTTACATTCATATGACAAACAGTAATCACAATAACAGTACATCAGCGTTGGTACAACTAAGTGACATTGCATGTATACGAGAGACATTTCTGGTGGCCAGCATGCTAATTATGACAGACAAAGAGGGATTGTGTGAGGCAGGATGGTTCTCCTTTCAGGGGCAGAGAGAAACGGGATGGCACAGAGGACTGTTGTTCCCTAGGACTGAGAGAGAGAGAGAGAGAGAGAGAGAGAGAGAGAGAGAGAGAGAGAGAGAGAGAGAGAGAGAGGAGAGAGGAGAGGAGAGGAGAGGAGAGGAAAGGAAAGGAGAGAGAAAGAAGAGAGAGAGGAAGAGAGAGAACGAGAGAGAGAGAGAAGAGAGGAGAGGAGAGAGAAAGGAGAGAGGAGAGAGAGAGAGAAAGAAAGAAATAAGAGAGGAGAGAGAGGGAGAAAGAGAGGGGGAGAGAAAAAGAAAGACAGAAAGAAGAGAGAAGAGAGAGAGACAGCAGAGAGGGAAAGTGAGAGAGAAGAGAGATAGTAGGTGTGCTCAGAGTAAAGGACACAGTGGACATCAGAATACTAGTCCTCATGTTAGACTGAAGGATGTTAACACACAGTACAGTGAGGGATGTTAACACACAGTACAGTGAGGGATGCTAACACACAGTACAGTGAGGGATGTTAACACACAGTACAGTGAGGGATGCTAACACACAGTACAGTGAGGGATGCTAACACACAGTACAGTGAGGGATGCTAACACACAGTACAGTGAGGGATGCTAACACACAGTACAGTGAGGGATGCTAACACACAGTACAGTGAGGGATGTTAACACACAGTACAGTGAGGGATGCTAACACACAGTACAGTGAGGGATGCTAACACACAGTACAGTGAGGGATACTAACACACAGTACAGTGAGGGATGCTAACACACAGTACAGAGAGGGATACTAACACACAGTACAGTTAGGGATTCTAACACACAGTACAGTGAGGGATACTAACACAGTACAGTGAGGGATGCTAACACACAGTGCAGTGAGGGATGTTAACACACAGCACAGTGAGGGATGCTAACACACAGTACAGTGAGGGATGCTAACACACAGTACAGTGAGGGATACTAACACAGTACAGGGAGGGATGCTAACACACAGTACAGTGAGGGATGCTAACACACAGTACAGTGAGGGATGTTAACACACAGTACAGTGAGGGATGTTAACACACAGTACAGTGAGGGATGTTAACACACAGTACAGTGAGGGATGTTAACACACAGTACAGTGAGGGATGCTAACACACAGTACAGTGAGGGATACTAACACACAGTACAGTGAGGGATGCTAACACACAGTACAGTGAGGGATGCTAACACACAGTACAGTGAGGGATACTAACACAGTACAGTGAGGGATACTAACACACAGTACAGTGAGGGATGCTAACACACAGTACAGTGAGGTATACTAACACACAGTACAGTGAGGGATGCTACCACACATTACAGAGAGGGATACTAACACACAGTACAGTTAGGGATTCTAACACACAGTACAGTGAGGGATACTAACACAGTACAGTGAGGGATGCTAACACACAGTGCAGTGAGGGATGTTAACACAGTACAGTGAGGGATGCTAACACAGTACAGTGAGGGATGCTAACACACAGTACAGTAAGGGATGTTAACACAGTACAGTGAGGGATACTAACACACAGTACAGTGAGGGATGTTAACACACAGTACAGTGAGGGATGTTAACACACAGTACAGTGAGGGATGCTAACACACAGTACAGTGAGGGTTGCTAACACACAGTACAGTGAGGGATACTAACACACAGTACAGTGAGGGATGCTAACACACAGTACAGTGAGGGATGCTAACACACAGTACAGTGAGGGATACTAACACACAGTACAGTGAGGGATGCTAACACACAGTACAGTGAGGGATGCTAACACACAGTACAGTGAGGGATGCTAACACACAGTACAGTGAGGGATGTTAACACAGTACAGTGAGGGATGCTAACACAGTACAGTGAGGGATGCTAACACACAGTACAGTAAGGGATGTTAACACAGTACAGTGAGGGATACTAACACACAGTACAGTGAGGGATGTTAACACACAGTACAGAGAGGGATACTAACACACAGTACAGTTAGGGATTCTAACACACAGTACAGTGAGGGATACTAACACAGTACAGTGAGGGATGCTAACACACAGTGCAGTGAGGGATGTTAACACAGTACAGTGAGGGATGCTAACACAGTACAGTGAGGGATGCTAACACACAGTACAGTAAGGGATGTTAACACAGTACAGTGAGGGATACTAACACACAGTACAGTGAGGGATGTTAACACACAGTACAGTGAGGGATGTTAACACACAGTACAGTGAGGGATGCTAACACACAGTACAGTGAGGGTTGCTAACACACAGTACAGTGAGGGATACTAACACACAGTACAGTGAGGGATGCTAACACACAGTACAGTGAGGGATGCTAACACACAGTACAGTGAGGGATGTTAACACACAGTACAGTGAGGGATGCTAACACACAGTACAGTGAGGGATGCTAACACACAGTACAGTGAGGGATGCTAACACACAGTACAGTGAGGGATGCTAACACACAGTACAGTGAGGGATGCTAACACACAGTACAGTGAGGGATGCTAACACACAGTGCAGTGAGGGATGTTAACACAGTACAGTGAGGGATGCTAATACAGTACAGTGAGGGATGCTAACACACAGTACAGTAAGGGATGTTAACACAGTACAGTGAGGGATACTAACACACAGTACAGTGAGGGATGTTAACACACAGTACAGTGAGGGATGTTAACACACAGTACAGTGAGGGGTGCTAACACACAGTACAGCGAGGGTTGCTAACACACAGTACAGTGAGGGATGCTAACACACAGTACAGTGAGAGATGCTAACACACAGTACAGTCAGGGATACTAACACACAGTACAGTGAGGGATGTTAACACACAGTACAGTGAGGGATGCTAACACACAGTACAGTGAGGGATACTAACACACAGTACAGTGAGGTATGTTAACACACAGTACAGTGAGGGATGCTAACACACAGTACAGTGAGGGATGCTAACACACAGTACAGTGAGGGATGCTAACACACAGTACAGTGAGGGATGCTAACACACAGTACAGTGAGGGATGCTAACACACAGTACAATGAGGGATACTAACACACAGTACAGTGAGAGATACTAACACACAGTACAGTGAGGGATGCTAACACACAGTACAGTGAGGGATGCTAACACACAGTAAAGTGAGGGATGCTAACACACAGTACAGTGAGGGATGCTAACACACAGTACAGTGAGGGATGCTAATCCTGCCGCCTCCATTGGTTTCCATGTAAAGCCGCCAGAAGAATTGTCTACCACACCGGCAGTGCCAAGGTCTCCCACTATCACCTTGCACCCCCTCCATCCAGAGCCTGGTCCCTACTGTCTTGCCATCTTCTGTGTAACAATGACCACAGGAGAAGACCGCACAAACTAGCAGGTCTGGGATCAGGCTGTGTGAGCAGCTTGATGTACCAGTACACCCCCTGGACAGGACACTAGTCTATCTCCTGTTTCTGTAGTGAGACAGCTTGATGTACCAGTACACCCCATGGACAGGACACTAGTCTACCGCAGGGTCTTACCCCCCTA
>NW_027003941.1:55000-158054 GCF_036934945.1 Oncorhynchus masou masou
CAGAAATGCAGTGGAAATGTTTTTTTTTTGAGATTCAGTTAATTTGCATGGCAAAGAGGGGCTTTGCAATTAAATGCAATTCATCTGATCACTCTTCATAACATTCTGGACTATATGCAAATTGCCATCATACAAACTGAGGCAGCAGACTTCATATTTGTGTCATTGTCAAAACTTTTGGCCACGACTGTATATCATGGATGGTCAGTCCTTCCACCCAGAGCCCTGTCTATTCATCTGAGACTGGTTACTTTAGCCACATCCCTCAGCTTTTTACACAAACAGTAGTGGGACAACGTTTTGCTATTGCTTTGTTACTGCGGATTTACCCTTTGACATTAATGTTAGAAAACATGACAAAGTGTATTACTGTTTTACTGTTCAGTCGCTGCCATGATAGAGTACTACAGTGCATGAGATACAACCTAGTGACTCACCTATTCTTCAGGTGACTGAAGTCCTGCAGGCTGAGATCCCATGTGTCTTGAACCTAGTGACTCACCTATTCTCCAGATGACTGAAGCCCTGCAGGCTGAGATCCCGTGTGTCTTGAACCTAGTGACTCACCTATTCTTCAGGTGACTGAAGTCCTGCAGGCTGAGATCCCATGTGTCTTGAACCTAGTGACTCACCTATTCTCCAGATGACTGAAGCCCTGCAGGCTGAGATCCCGTGTGTCTTGAACCTAGTGACTCACCTATTCTTCAGGTGACTGAAGTCCTGCAGGCTGAGATCCCATGTGTCTTGAACCTAGTGACTTACCTATTCTCCAGATGACTGAAGTCCTGCAGGCTGAGATCCTGTGTGTCTTGAACCTAGTGACTCACCTATTCTCCAGATGACTGAAGTCCTGCAGGCTGAGATCCCGTGTGTCTTGAACCTAGTGACTCACCTATTCTCCAGATGACTGAAGCCCTGCAGGCTGAGATCCCGTGTGTCTTGAACCTAGTGACTCACCTATTCTCCAGATGACTGAAGTCCTGCAGGCTGAGATCCCGTGTGTCTTGAACCTAGTGACTCACCTATTCTCCAGATGACTGAAGTCCTGCAGGCTGAGATCCCGTGTGTCTTGAACCTAGTGACTCACCTATTCTTCAGGTGACTGAAGTCCTGCAGGCTGAGATCCCATGTGTCTTGAACCTAGTGACTTACCTATTCTCCAGATGACTGAAGTCCTGCAGGCTGAGATCCCGTGTGTCTTGAACCTAGTGACTCACCTATTCTTCAGATGACTGAAGCCCTGCAGGCTGAGATCCCGTGTGTCTTGAACCTAGTGACTCACCTATTCTTCAGATGACTGAAGCCCTGCAGGCTGAGATCCCGTGTGTCTTGAACCTAGTGACTCACCTATTCTCCAGATGACTGAAGTCCTGCAGGCTGAGATCCCGTGTGTCTTGAGTCAGATAGATGGTGTCTACGTCCTAGAGGAAGTGACAGGATACAGACTGTGAGCTTCCTTCTCACCACTGTCATAGTAACCAAATAGCTACGTTAAATGGAATCGAGCACTTCAAGATGAAGAATGAACAAATTATTTCTAAGCACATTTTATGCAACAGACAGAGTGTCCACATCAGTGTGATAGGTGGGGTACTGGATATTACTGCACTGTTGGAGCTGGAGACAGAAGAATAACATCTACAGGAAGTGACTGTTAGAGTAGGTGTGTCACCACTGTCATAGTGATTCTAGAACCTACAGTACCTAGGCAACATGTTCCATTGAACCGGTCATAGTGATTCTAGAACCTACAGTACCGAGGCTACATGTTCCATTGAACCGGTCATAGTGATTCTAGAACCTACAGTACCGAGGCTACATGTTCCATTGAACCGGTCATAGTGATTCTAGAACCTACAGTACCTAGGCAACATGTTCCATTGAACCGGTCATAGTGATTCTAGAACCTACAGTACCTAGGCAACATGTTCCATTGAACCGGTCATAGTGATTCTAGAACCTACAGTACCGAGGCTACATGTTCCATTGAACCGGTCATAGTGATTCTAGAACCTACAGTACCGAGGCTACATGTTCCATTGAACCGGTCATAGTGATTCTAGAACCTACAGTACCTAGGCAACATGTTCCATTGAACCGGTCATAGTGATTCTAGAACCTACAGTACCGAGGCTACATGTTCCATTGAACCGGTCATAGGGATTCTAGAACCTACAGTACCGAGGCTACATGTTCCATTGAACCGGTCATAGTGATTCTAGAACCTACAGTACCGAGGCAACATGTTCCATTGAACCGGTCATAGTGATTCTAGAACCTACAGTACCGAGGCTACATGTTCCATTGAACCGGTCATAGTGATTCTAGAACCTACAGTACCGAGGCTACATGTTCCATTGAACCGGTCATAGTGATTCTAGAACCTACAGTACCGAGGCTACATGTTCCATTGAACCGGTCATAGTGATTCTAGAACCTACAGTACCTAGGCAACATGTTCCATTGAACCGGTCATAGTGATTCTAGAACCTACAGTACCGAGGCTACATGTTCCATTGAACCGGTCATAGTGATTCTAGAACCTACAGTACCGAGGCTACATGTTCCATTGAACCGGTCATAGTGATTCTAGAACCTACAGTACCGAGGCAACATGTTCCATTGAACCGGTCATAGTGATTCTAGAACCTACAGTACCGAGGCTACATGTTCCATTGAACCGGTCATAGTGATTCTAGAACCTACAGTACCGAGGCAACATGTTCCATTGAACCGGTCATAGTGATTCTAGAACCTACAGTACCGAGGCAACATGTTCCATTGAACCGGTCATAGTGATTCTAGAACCTACAGTACCGAGGCTACATGTTCCATTGAACCGGTCATAGTGATTCTAGAACCTACAGTACCTAGGCTACATGTTCCATTGAACCGGTCATAGTGATTCTAGAACCTACAGTACCGAGGCTACATGTTCCATTGAACCGACAAGACAACATGGACATGAACACAAACCTCATGTCATTCCCCAGATGGAAGCAACTGGTAAAACACACCTGATAGTAATAATTCATTTAGTCAGAAATAATTAGTGAAGTATCTATGTTAGCCAAGAGGACACTGACCCATTGAACTTCCTCTCTGTAGGGCAGACCCAGCCAGTCACACACACATCTGTACATCTGAGAGAAACCACCTGGAGAAGGGAGAGAGAGAGATATATATAGAGAGAGACAGAGAGAGACAGAGACAGTGAGACAGACAGAGAGAAAGAGAGAGAGAGAGAGACAGAGACAGACAGAGAGAGACAGAGACAGTGAGACAGACAGAGAGAGAGAGACAGAGAGAGAGGAAAGAGAGACAGAGAGCGGACAGTCAATGTAGTGATACACATCCACATACACACACACGCAACAGAACACAGGTATAGGAGAGAGGAGGGTCAATGTAGCGATATGCGGGCGCACACACACACACACACACACACACACACACACACACACACACACACACACACACACACACACTAAGGTATTGTATTCACCACACGGTCCTGGTTCTGCTACTTTGTGGTTGTCCCATAGAGTCTGTAGGCTGGTGATCCTCTCCGGAGGCTCCATACTCAGCTTCTTCATCAGCTTCCTGTCACACAGACACAGGACAACAACACCACTAGAAGGCTGATACAGAACACAGGTTTACAGTTTAACAGGCTACTAGGTGCAGGATAGCATTGTTACGACAGCAGAAGACTAGTGAGACAGGAGTCCTCAGGTTGTTAGAGTCTATAGGAGTCTACAGCCATGTCTCAGGCCAAGTGACAACTATACAACACATAACAGAACCGATCTGACTTAGATCAGATGTAGGTGACTGGTTTATACTATACAACACATAACAGAACCAATCTGACTCAGATCAGATGTAGGTGACTGGTTTATACTATACAACACATAACAGAACCAATCTGACTCAGATCAGATGTAGGTGACTGGTTTATACTATATAAACACATAACAGAACCAATCTGACTCAGATCAGATGTAGGTGACTGGTTTATACTATATAAACATATATCAGAACCAATCTGACTCAGATCAGATGTCGGTGACTGGTTTATACTATATAAACATATAACAGAACCGATCTGACTCAGATCAGATGTAGGTGACTGGTTTATACTATACAACACATAACAGAACCAATATGACTCAGATCAGATGTAGGTGACTGGTTTATACCATACAACACATAACAGAACCAATCTGACTCAGATCAGATGTAGGTGACTGGTTTATACTATATAAACATATAACAGAACCAATCTGACTCAGATCAGATGTAGGTGACTGGTTTATACTATATAAACACATAACAGAACCAATCTGACTCAGATCAGATGTAGGTGACTGGTTTATACTATATAAACACATAACAGAACCAATCTGACTCAGATCAGATGTAGGTGACTGGTTTATACTATACAACACATAACAGAACCAATCTGACTCAGATCAGATGTAGGTGACTGGTTTATACTATATAAACACATAACAGAACCAATCTGACTCAGATCAGATGTAGGTGACTGGTTTATACTATATAAACACATAACAGAACCAATCTGACTCAGATCAGATGTAGGTGACTGGTTTATACTATATAAACGCATAGCAGAACCAATCTGACTCAGATCAGATGTAGGTGACTGGTTTATACTATACAACACATAGCAGAACCAATCTGACTCAGATCAGATGTAGGTGACTGGTTTATACTATATAAACACATAACAGAACCAATCTGACTCAGATCAGATGTAGGTGACTGGTTTATACGATACAACACATAACAGAACCAATCTGACTCAGATCAGATGTAGGTGACTGGTTTATACTATATAAACACATAACAGAACCAATCTGACTCAGATCAGATGTAGGTGACTGGTTTATACTATATAAACACATAACAGAACCAATCTGACTCAGATCAGATGTAGGTGACTGGTTTATACTATACAACACATAACAGAACCAATCTGACTCAGATCAGATGTAGGTGACTGGTTTATACTATATAAACACATAACAGAACCAATCTGACTCAGATCAGATGTAGGTGACTGGTTTATACTATACAACACATAACAGAACCAATCTGACTCAGATCAGATGTAGGTGACTGGTTTATACTATACAACACATAACAGAACCAATCTGACTCAGATCAGATGTAGGTGACTGGTTTATACTATATAAACACATAACAGAACCAATCTGACTCAGATCAGATGTAGGTGCCTGGTTTATACTATATAAACACATAACAGAACCAATCTGACTCAGATCAGATGTAGGTGCCTGGTTTATACTATATAAACACATAACAGAACCAATCTGACTCAGATCAGATGTAGGTGACTGGTTTATACTATACAACACATAACAGAACCAATCTGACTCAGATCAGATGTAGGTGACTGGTTTATACTATATAAACACATAACAGAACCAATCTGACTCAGATCAGATGTAGGTGACTGGTTTATACTATACAACACATAACAGAACCAATCTGACTCAGATCAGATGTAGGTGACTGGTTTATACTATATAAACACTGGCACTCCTGCACATTGTTCTGCATTCATTTCTGTACTTCATTCATACTTCTCTTTTCAAACAGCAACATAGTTGTAATAGTTTCATATCCAGTCCATTCAGGAAGTCATCAGACCCCTTGACTTTTTCCACATTTTGTTACGTTACAGCATTATTGTAAAATTGATTCAATTATATATATTTTTCTCCTCATCAATAATACCCCATAACGACAAAGCAAAAACAGGTTATAGAAATGTTTGTAAATGTACTAAAAACAAAAACAACTAGGCCTCCCGAGTGGGCAGTGGTCTATGGCTCTGCATCACAGTGCTGCTGTGCCACTAGATTCTGGGTTCCAGACCAGGCTCTGTCGCAGCCGGCTGTGACTGGATGACCCATGGGGTCCGGGTTTGGCCCAGCGTCATCCGGGTTAGGGGAGGGTTTGGCCCAGCGTCATCCGGGTTAGGGGAGGGTTTGGCCCAGCGTCATCCGGGTTAGGGGAGGGTTTGGCCCAGTGTCGTCCGGGTTAGGGGAGGGTTTGGCCCAGTGTCATCCGGGTTAGGGGAGGGTTTGGTCCAGTGTCGTCCGGGTTAGGGGAGGGTTTGGTCCAGCGTCATCCGGGTTAGGGGAGGGTTTGGCCCAGCGTCGTCCGGGTTAGGGGAGGGTTTGGCCCAGCGTCGTCCGGGTTAGGGGAGGGTTTGGCCCAGCGTCGTCCGGGTTAGGGGAGGGTTTGGCCCAGCGTCGTCCGGGTTAGGGGAGGGTTTGGCCCAGCGTCGTCCGGGTTAGGGGAGGGTTTGGCCCAGCGTCGTCCGGGTTAGGGGAGGGTTTGGCCCAGCGTCATCCGGGTTAGGGGAGGGTTTGGCCCAGCGTCATCCGGGTTAGGGGAGGGTTTGGCCCAGCGTCATCCGGGTTAGGGGAGGGTTTGGCCCAGCGTCGTCCGGGTTAGGGGAGGGTTTGGGCCAGCGTCGTCCGGGTTAGGGGAGGGTTTGGCCCAGCGTCGTCCGGGTTAGGGGAGGGTTCTCTCAAGCTCTGTCAGGTTGGATGGGGAGTGTCGCTGCACAGCTATTTTCAGGTCTCTCCAGAGATGTTCGATTGGGTTAAAGTTCGGGCTCTGACTTGGCCACTCAAGGACATTCAGCCACTCCTGCGTTGTCTTGGCTGTGTGCTTAGGGTCGTTGTCCTGTTGGAAGGTGAACCTTCGCCCAAGTCTGAGGTCCTGAGCGCTCTGGAGCAGGTTTTCATTAAGGATCTCTGTACTTTGCTTTGTTCATCTTTCCCTCGATCCTAACTTGTCTCCCCAGTCCCTGCCGCTGAAAAACATCCCCACAGCATGATGCTGCCGCCACCATGCTTCACCGTAGGGATGGTGCCAGGTTTCCTCCAGACGTGACGCTTGGCAATCAGGCCAAAGAGTGCAATTTTGGTTTCATCAGACCAGAGAATCTTGTTTCTCACGGTCTGAGAGTCTTTAGGTGGCTTTTGGCAAACTCCAAGCGGGCTGTCATGTGCCTTTTACTGAGGAGTGGCTTCCGTCTGGCCACTCTACCATAAAGGCCTGATTGGTGGAGTGCTGCAGGTTGTCCTTCTGGAAGGTTCTCCCATCTCCACAGAGGAAATCTGGAGCTCTGTCAGAGTGACCATCTGGTTCTTGGTCAGGGCCCTTCTCCCCCGATTGCTCAGTTTGGCCGTGCTGCCAGCTCTAGGAAGAGTCTCGGTGGTTCCAAACCTCTTCCACTTAAGAATGATGGAGGCCACTGTGTTCTTGGGGACCATTTATACTGCAGACATCTTTTTGGTACCCTTCCCTAGATCTGTACCTCGACACAATCCTGTCTCGGAGCTCCAGGACAATTCCTTTGACCTCATGCACTGTCAACTCTGAGACGTTATACGTGTGCCTGTCTTTATAGTAAAAATAAAGAAAAACCCTTGAATGAGTAGGTTTGTCCAAACGTTTGACTGGTACTGTATATATGAAGCAATTTAGCACTTTCGCACAGGATTCGTTACCTGTAATCTTTAAAATAAATGAGAAATTGTGCACCGTTGGCATACAGTATACTGTAGATAAATGCAGACATACTTATTTTTTCAAGTGCAGCTCTTGTGTTCTAAAAATAGGTTCTCAAGTGCTTGAAAAAAAAATATTATGCAAAGTACTCGAACAGTCAAAAAAAATGTCAAACCCATCCCAGCAGAGGATGAACTACAGACCTACAGGGGTTCTACACAGCTCCAGAGAATCACTAGCATCACTGTCCATGACCATCTCAACTGTCTGTAACGTGTCCATCTCCAACACACCAGAGAGGCTTTGTGTCCCAGTAATAGTCTGGGATTCCTACTTCCTGAGAGACCTCTTACCAATGACCTTTAAAGCCTGACCGCTAACAGCCACGGCTGTTTACATACTGCAGCGATACTGTTTCCTGGACGACTGAAAAGAGGTTTCTCTTGCTAAAGAGACATTATATCTCAATGAGACAAACTTGAATGAATAAAGTTTTTAATAAAGGAGAATGCTCTCAGAGTTGTACACAGAGCAGAGCATAGGGAGTTAACATGACTATAGGTCTGTATATAAACACTGGGTGGTTAACATGGCTATAGGTCTGTATATAGACACTGGGTAGTTAACATGACTATAGGTCTGTATATAGACACTGGGTAGTTAACATGACTATAGGTCTGTATATAGACACTGATATACTGGGTAGTTAACATGACTATAGGTCTGTATATAGACACTGATATACTGGGGAGTTAACATGGCTATAGGTCTGTATATAGACACTGGGGAGTTAACATGGCTATAGGTCTGTATATAGACACTGGGGAGTTAACATGGCTATAGGTCTGTATATAGACACTGGGGAGTTAACATGGCTATAGGTCTGTATATAGACACTGGGGAGTTAACATGGCTATAGGTCTGTATATAGACACTGGGGAGTTAACATGGCTATAGGTCTGTATATAGACACTGGGGAGTTAACATGGCTATAGGTCTGTATATAGACACTGATATACTGGGTAGTTAACATGGCTATAGGTCTGTATATAGACACTGATATACTGGGGAGTTAACATGGCTATAGGTCTGTATATAGACACTGATATACTGGGGAGTTAACATGACTATAGGTCTGTATATAAACACTGGGTAGTTAACATGGCTATAGGTCTGTATATAGACACTGGGTAGTTAACATGGCTATAGGTCTGTATATAGACACTGGGTAGTTAACATGACTATAGGTCTGTATATAGACACTGATATACTGGGTAGTTAACATGACTATAGGTCTGTATATAGACACTGGGTAGTTAACATGGCTATAGGTCTGTATATAGACACTGGGGAGTTAACATGGCTATAGGTCTGTATATAGACACTGGGGAGTTAACATGGCTATAGGTCTGTATATAGACACTGGGTAGTTAACATGGCTATAGGTCTGTATATAGACACTGGGGAGTTAACATGGCTATAGGTCTGTATATAGACACTGGGTAGTTAACATGGCTATAGGTCTGTATATAGACACTGGGGAGTTAACATGGCTATAGGTCTGTATATAGACACTGGGGAGTTAACATGGCTATAGGTCTGTATATAGACACTGGGGAGTTAACATGGCTATAGGTCTGTATATAGACACTGGGTAGTTAACATGGCTATAGGTCTGTATATAGACACTGGGGAGTTAACATGGCTATAGGTCTGTATATAGACACTGGGGAGTTAACATGGCTATAGGTCTGTATATAGACACTGATATACTGGGGAGTTAACATGACTATAGGTCTGTATATAGACACTGGGGAGTTAACATGGCTATAGGTCTGTATATAGACACTGATATACTGGGTAGTTAACATGGCTATAGGTCTGTATATAGACACTGGGGAGTTAACATGACTATAGGTCTGTATATAGACACTGATATACTGGGTAGTTAACATGTCTATAGGTCTGTATATAGACACTGATATACTGGGTAGTTAACATGGCTATAGGTCTGTATATAGACACTGATATACTGGGTAGTTAACATGGCTATAGGTCTGTATATAGACACTGGGTAGTTAACATGGCTATAGGTCTGTATATAGACACTGATACACTGGGGAGTTAACATGTCTATAGGTCTGTATATAGACACTGATATACTGGGTAGTTAACATGGCTATAGGTCTGTATATAGACACTGGGTAGTTAACATGGCTATAGGTCTGTATATAGACACTGGGTAGTTAACATGGCTATAGGTCTGTATATAGACACTGGGTAGTTAACATGGCTATAGGTCTGTATATAGACACTGATATACTGGGTAGTTAACATGACTATAGGTCTGTATATAGACACTGGGAAGTTAACATGGCTATAGGTCTGTATATAGACACTGGGGAGTTAACATGGCTATAGGTCTGTATATAGACACTGATATACTGGGTAGTTAACATGGCTATAGGTCTGTATATAGACACTGGGGAGTTAACATGGCTATAGGTCTGTATATAGACACTGATATACTGGGGAGTTAACATGGCTATAGGTCTGTATATAGACACTGGGAAGTTAACATGGCTATAGGTCTGTATATAGACACTGATATACTGGGGAGTTAACATGGCTATAGGTCTGTATATAGACACTGGGAAGTTAACATGGCTATAGGTCTGTATATAGACACTGATATACTGGGGAGTTAACATGGCTATAGGTCTGTATATAGACACTGGGAAGTTAACATGGCTATAGGTCTGTATATAGACACTGGGGAGTTAACATGGCTATAGGTCTGTATATAGACACTGGGTAGTTAACATGGCTATAGGTCTGTATATAGACACTGATATACTGGGGAGTTAACATGACTATAGGTCTGTATATAGACACTGATATACTGGGGAGTTAACATGGCTATAGGTCTGTATATAGACACTGGGGAGTTAACATGGCTATAGGTCTGTATATAGACACTGGGTAGTTAACATGGCTATAGGTCTGTATATAGACACTGATATACTGGGTAGTTAACATGGCTATAGGTCTGTATATAGACACTGGGAAGTTAACATGGCTATAGGTCTGTATATAGACACTGATATACTGGGTAGTTAACATGGCTATAGGTCTGTATATAGACACTGGGGAGTTAACATGACTATAGGTCTGTATATAGACACTGATATACTGGGGAGTTAACATGACTATAGGTCTGTATATAGACACTGGGGAGTTAACATGACTATAGGTCTGTATATAGACACTGATATACTGGGTAGTTAACATGGCTATAGGTCTGTATATAGACACTGATATACTGGGGAGTTAACATGGCTATAGGTCTGTATATAGACACTGATATACTGGGGAGTTAACATGACTATAGGTCTGTATATAGACACTGATATACTGGGTAGTTAACATGGCTATAGGTCTGTATATAGACACTGGGTAGTTAACATGGCTATAGGTCTGTATATAGACACTGGGGAGTTAACATGGCTATAGGTCTGTATATAGACACTGATATACTGGGTAGTTAACATGGCTATAGGTCTGTATATAGACACTGGGGAGTTAACATGACTATAGGTCTGTATATAGACACTGGGGAGTTAACATGACTATAGGTCTGTATATAGACACTGATATACTGGGTAGTTAACATGGCTATAGGTCTGTATATAGACACTGATATACTGGGGAGTTAACATGGCTATAGGTCTGTATATAGACACTGGGTAGTTAACATGGCTATAGGTCTGTATATAGACACTGATATACTGGGGAGTTAACATGACTATAGGTCTGTATATAGACACTGATACACTGGGTAGTTAACATGACTATAGGTCTGTATATAGACACTGATACACTGGGTAGTTAACATGACTATAGGTCTGTATATAGACACTGATATACTGGGGAGTTAACATGACTATAGGTCTGTATATAGACACTGATACACTGGGTAGTTAACATGACTATAGGTCTGTATATAGACACTGATATACTGGGGAGTTAACATGGCTATAGGTCTGTATATAGACACTGGGGAGTTAACATGGCTATAGGTCTGTATATAGACACTGATATACTGGGTAGTTAACATGGCTATAGGTCTGTATATAGACACTGGGTAGTTAACATGACTATAGGTCTGTATATAGACACTGATATACTGGGGAGTTAACATGGCTATAGGTCTGTATATAGACACTGGGTAGTTAACATGACTATAGGTCTGTATATAGACACTGATATACTGGGTAGTTAACATGGCTATAGGTCTGTATATAGACACTGGGTAGTTAACATGGCTATAGGTCTGTATATAGACACTGGGTAGTTAACATGACTATAGGTCTGTATATAGACACTGATATACTGGGTAGTTAACATGACTATAGGTCTGTATATAGACACTGGGTAGTTAACATGGCTATAGGTCTGTATATAGACACTGAGGAGTTAACATGGCTATAGGTCTGTATATAGACACTGATATACTGGGTAGTTAACATGACTATAGGTCTGTACATAGACACTGATATACTGGGGAGTTAACATGGCTATAGGTCTGTATATAGACACTGGGTAGTTAACATGACTATAGGTCTGTATATAGACACTGGGTAGTTAACATGGCTATAGGTCTGTATATAGACACTGGGTAGTTAACATGGCTATAGGTCTGTATATAGACACTGGGTAGTTAACATGGCTATAGGTCTGTATATAGACACTGGGTAGTTAACATGACTATAGGTCTGTATATAGACACTGGGGAGTTAACATGGCTATAGGTCTGTATATAGACACTGGGTAGTTAACATGGCTATAGGTCTGTATATAGACACTGGGTAGTTAACATGGCTATAGGTCTGTATATAGACACTGGGTAGTTAACATGACTATAGGTCTGTATATAGACACTGATATACTGGGTAGTTAACATGGCTATAGGTCTGTATATAGACACTGGGGAGTTAACATGACTATAGGTCTGTATATAGACACTGGGGAGTTAACATGACTATAGGTCTGTATATAGACACTGATATACTGGGTAGTTAACATGGCTATAGGTCTGTATATAGACACTGATATACTGGGGAGTTAACATGACTATAGGTCTGTATATAGACACTGATATACTGGGTAGTTAACATGGCTATAGGTCTGTATATAGACACTGGGTAGTTAACATGACTATAGGTCTGTATATAGACACTGATATACTGGGTAGTTAACATGGCTATAGGTCTGTATATAGACACTGGGGAGTTAACATGACTATAGGTCTGTATATAGACACTGGGGAGTTAACATGACTATAGGTCTGTATATAGACACTGATATACTGGGTAGTTAACATGGCTATAGGTCTGTATATAGACACTGATATACTGGGGAGTTAACATGACTATAGGTCTGTATATAGACACTGATATACTGGGTAGTTAACATGGCTATAGGTCTGTATATAGACACTTGGTAGTTAACATGGCTATAGGTCTGTATATAGACACTGGGGAGTTAACATGGCTATAGGTCTGTATATAGACACTGATATACTGGGTAGTTAACATGGCTATAGGTCTGTATATAGACACTGGGTAGTTAACATGGCTATAGGTCTGTATATAGACACTGGGGAGTTAACATGGCTATAGGTCTGTATATAGACACTGATATACTGGGTAGTTAACATGGCTATAGGTCTGTATATAGACACTGATATACTGGGTAGTTAACATGGCTATAGGTCTGTATATAGACACTGGGTAGTTAACATGGCTATAGGTCTGTATATAGACACTGGGTAGTTAACATGACTATAGGTCTGTATATAGACACTGATATACTGGGGAGTTAACATGGCTATAGGTCTGTATATAGACACTGGGTAGTTAACATGGCTATAGGTCTGTATATAGACACTGGGTAGTTAACATGGCTATAGGTCTGTATATAGACACTGATATACTGGGTAGTTAACATGGCTATAGGTCTGTATATAGACACTGGGTAGTTAACATGGCTATAGGTCTGTATATAGACACTGGGTAGTTAACATGGCTATAGGTCTGTATATAGACACTGATATACTGGGTAGTTAACATGGCTATAGGTCTGTATATAGACACTGGGTAGTTAACATGGCTATAGGTCTGTATATAGACACTGATATACTGGGGAGTTAACATGGCTATAGGTCTGTATATAGACACTGGGGAGTTAACATGGCTATAGGTCTGTATATAGACACTGATATACTGGGGAGTTAACATGGCTATAGGTCTGTATATAGACACTGGGGAGTTAACATGGCTATAGGTCTGTATATAGACACTGATATACTGGGTAGTTAACATGGCTATAGGTCTGTATATAGACACTGATATACTGGGGAGTTAACATGGCTATAGGTCTGTATATAGACACTGATATACTGGGGAGTTAACATGGCTATAGGTCTGTATATAGACACTGATATACTGGGGAGTTAACATGGCTATAGGTCTGTATATAGACACTGATATACTGTCTATAGTGTAGATGACCCTGACTGTAGTACATTGCTAGGATGTGCTTGACTGCTGTAAAATGTGAAGACCTCTAGATAGCTGCTGTTCACTTCACGGTCCGTACAACATCACAGATATTAGCAGGTGATGACAGATTATTTACACAGAAGCCATTCAGAGAAGGTCAGAGAGTCTCATCAAGAGTCCATTCTGTCTTGGACTGAACCCTGACTGAACCCAGATCAGTGTTGGGTGGGAGAGCTCAGTGTAATCAGTGGATGGAATAAGTCACATTGAATTGCATGGAAAGAGAGAAGCAAAGAGACTGAACGAGAGAGAGGGGGAGAGAGAGAGAGAGGGGGAGAGAGAGAGAGAGACAGGGACAGAGAGAGAGAGAGAAAGAGAGAGAGTCAGACAGAGACAGAGACAGAGAGAGACAGAGAGAGAGAGAGAGAGAGCGAGAGAGACACAGAGAGAGAGAGGAGAGAGGGAGAGAGACCCAGAAAGAGAGAGAGAGGAGAGAGGGAGAGAGACCCAGAAAGAGAGAGAAAGAGAGAGGGAGAGAGACACAGAAAGAGAGAGAAAGAGAGAGAAGGAGAGAGACACAGAAAGAGAGAGAAAGAGAGAGAGGGAGAGAGACACAGAAAGAGAGAGAAAGAGAGAGAGGGAGAGAGACACAGAAAGAGAGAGAAAGAGAGAGAGGGAGAGAGACACAGAAAGAGAGAGAAAGAGAGAGAGGGAGAGACACAGAAAGAGAGAGAGAGGGGAGAGAGAGAGGGAGAGAGACAGAAAGAGAGAGAGAGGGGAGAGAGAGAGGGAGAGACACAGAAAGAGAGAGAGGGGAGAGAGAGAGGGAGAGACACAGAAAGAGAGAGAGAGGGGAGGGAGAGAGACACAGAAAGAGAGAGAGAGGGGAGGGAGAGAGACACAGAAAGAGAGAGAGAGGGGAGGGAGAGAGACACAGAAAGAGAGAGAGGGGAGGGAGAGAGACACAGAAAGAGAGAGAGGGGAGGGAGAGAGACACAGAAAGAGAGAGAGAGGGGAGAGAGAGAGAGGGAGAGAGACAAAGAAAGAGAGAGAAGGGGAATGGAAAAAGAGAGTGTGAATAGGAATGAAAGGTCAGTGGAAACTAAAGGTCATTGACTCTGTGTGTGTGTGTGTGTGTGCGCGCGCGCGTGTGTGTGTGTGTGTGTGTGTGTGTGTGAGTGAGTGAGTGTGTGTGCGTTCGTTCGTGCACGAGTGAGCATGTGTGTACTCACAGTGGTGATAGACCAGGACATATCCTCTGTAGACAGATCCCAATGTGAGCCACCACCTCATTCACCTCTTCTGTAGAGGTCAGCTTCAGAGACACAACACCTCTCTCATAGTCCACCGTCAACTATACAAGACAAACATGAACAACAACCCTCAGTAATATCATGTAGTAACATCATATAGTAACCCTCAGTAATATCATATAGTAATATTATATAGTAACCCTCAGTAATATCATATAGTAACCCTCAGTAATATCATATAGTAACCCTCAGTAATATCATATATTAACCCTCAGTATTATCGTATAGTAATATAATATAGTAACCCTCAGTAATATCGTATAGTAATATAATATAGTAACCCTCAGTAATATAATATAGTAACCCTCAGTAATATAATATAGTAACCCTCAGTAATATCATATAGTAACCCTCAGTAATATCATATAGTAATATCATATAGTAACCCTCAGTAACATCATATAGTAACCCTCAGTAATATCATATAGTAACCCTCAGTAATATCATATAGTTACCCTCAGTAATATCATATAGTAATATCATATAGTAACCCTCAATAATATTATATAGTAACCCTCAATAATATTATATAGTAACCCTCAGTAATATAATATAGTAACCCTCAGTAATATTATATAGTAACCCTCAGTAATATCATATAGTAACCCTCAGTAATATAATATAGTAACCCTCAGTAATATAATATAGTAACCCTCAGTAATATCATATAGTAACCCTCAGTAATATCATATAGTAACCCTCAGTAATATCATATATTAACCCTCAGTATTATCGTATAGTAATATAATATAGTAACCCTCAGTATTATCATATAGTAATATTATATAGTAACCCTCAGTAATATCATATAGTAATATTATATAGTAACCCTCAGTAATATCATATAGTAATATTATATAGTAACCCTCAGTAATATCATATAGTAACCCTCAGTAATATCATATAGTAACCCTCAGTAATATCATATATTAACCCTCAGTAATATCATATAGTAATATAATATAGTAACCCTCAGTAATATCATATAGTAATATTATATAGTAACCCTCAGTAATATCATATAGTAACCCTCAGTAATATCATATATTAACCCTCAGTATTATCGTATAGTAATATAATATAGTAACCCTCAGTAATATCATATAGTAATATTATATAGTAACCCTCAGTAATATCATATAGTAACCCTCAGTAATATTAATTAGTAACCCTCAATAATATTATAAAGTAACCCTCAGTAATATTATATAGTAACCCTCAGTAATATTATATAGTAACCCTCAGTAATATTAATTAGTAACCCTCAATAATATTATATAGTAACCCTCAATAATATTATAAAGTAACCCTCAGTAATATTATATAGTAACCCTCAGTAATATCATATAGTAACCCTCAGTAATATCATATATTAACCCTCAGTAATATCATATAGTAATATCATATAGTAACCCTCAGTAACATATATAATGGTGATTGTCACACACATTACAACCAGTAATAACACTGTTATCCCTAATTCAGATGGATGATTGACTAACAGATGATTGATGATTAGATGATGAACCGTTTGTTGGAGCGATACATGGTACAGTCAGAGAGGTGGTTTTCTGACCTGTGTGGGCTTGTTACAGGCGATCCCTTGTATCTCCAGATAATTAAAGTTGTGTTCAACCTGAAAGAGAAGAATAAAACACATATCAACATGTAGAACTCATGAGATATAATACAGCTGTCAATCACAGTAGTGGTTCAGACCTGGCTGGTAAATACAACTCTGGATGGATGAGGTACTGTAGGAGGATAATGGATGCATGAACATGGATGGATGATACACTGTAGGGGGATACTGGATGGATGAAATACTTTAAGAGGATAATGGATGGATGATACATTGTAGGGGATAATGGATGGATGAGATATCGAAAGAGGATAATGGATGGATGATAATGGACGGATGAGATACTGTAGGAGGACAATGGATGGATGAGATACTGTAAGAGGATAATGGGTGGATGACACACTGTATGATAATGGATGGATGTGATACTGTAGGGGGATAATGGATGGATGAGATACTGTAAGAGGGTAATGGATGGATGAGATACAGTAGAAGAATAATGGATGGATGAGATGCTGTAGGATGATAATGGATGGTTGATAATGGATGGATGAGATACTGTAGGAGGACAATGGATGGATGATATACTGTGAGAGGATAATGGATGGATGACAATGGATGGATGAGATACTGTAGGAGGATAATGGATGGGTGGATGTGATACTGTAGGGGGATAATGGATGGATGAGATACTGTAAGAGGGTAATGGATGGATGAGATGCTGTAGGAGGACAATGGATGGATGATACACTGTAGGGGGATAATGGATGGACGAGATATTGTAATATGATAATGGATGGATGATGTACTGTAGGGGGATAATGGATGGGCACAATACCGTGTGAAGATAATGGATGGATGAGGTACTGTATAATGAATGATAATGGATGGATGAGGTACTCTATGATGATAATGGATTGATGAGATACTGTAGGAGGACAATGGATGGATGATACACTGTATGGGGATAATGGACGGCTGAGATGAGGATAATGGATGGATGAGATGCCGTTGAAGGGTAATGGATGGACACAAAACCGTGGGAGGATAATGGATGGATGATGTACTCTATGAGGATAATGGATGGATGAGATATCAAAGGAGGGTAGTGGATGGATATCGTAAGAGGATAATGGATGTACGAGGTATCGTATATAGATAATGGATGAATAGAATACCATAGGAGGATAATGGATATATGACACGCTGCGTGAAGATAATGGATGCATGATACTGTATGAGGACAATGGATGGATGAGGTACTGTAGGAGGATAATGAAAGAATAGTGACTGAGACCTGCACCTCAAATACCACCCTCGTCCCATAGGGCTCTGCTTTAAAGTAGTGCACTACGTAGGGAATAGGGTGCCAATTGGGATACACCCTCTAGCTTCGTTCTAAAATGAATGGACAGGGATCTTTTTCCAACCTGCCTCTGTTCAAACACACCCCTCAGTGCTGAGGTCATCATTTAAGTGTATGGCTTCAGAATAGAATCATATCATGAAGCATCTCAGAGTAAAAAAATGCTGATCTGGGATCAGTTTTAGATCAGATTTAATAGGATTTAATGGACGGTGGTACCTGATCCTGGATCAGCCCTCTTAACTCTGAGATCCTTTATGAATATGGGCCTGAATGTACGTTCATCCACTTCTCCTCCTCCTCAGGTCCTTTGAAACAGGAAGTTATCAAACAACACGGCACAATGTCGTCTGGCATTCCATTCCAAAAAAGGACTGGAACGTGAAGCTGGTTCACACCGGATGCAGACATTACACATGTACACACACACACCTGCACACACGTGTATACCACATACCATACAGTGAATTAATACACACAGACACACACACACACATAGACAAACATACCTCACACAAATCAAATGGTATTGGTCACATACACATATTTAGCAGATTGTTATTGCGGGTCTCGTGAAACGCTTTGTGTTCCTGGCAGTGCAGAAATATCTAATAATACACAACAATACACATCAAGACACATCAAGACACAACAATACACAACAATACACAACAATACACATCAAGACACATCAAGACACATCAAGACACATCAAGATACATCAAGACACACAAATCTGAAAAGTAAAAGAATGGAATTAAGAAACATAGAAATATTGGGACGAGCGAAGATGGAGTCTGGAGTATAAATCTGTATATGTGATGGGATGAATAGACATAATGAACAGTATGTGGTTAGAATATGTATATAGTATATATATATATATAGGGGATGTATAGACATAATGAACAGTATGTTCATGGACAGTATATTGATATAATATATAGTATATCTGTAGAATATGTGATGGGATGAATAGACATAATGAACAGTTTTTATTTTTATTTTACCAGGCAAGTCAGTTAAGAACACATTCTTATTTTCAATAACGGCCTGGGAACAGTGGGTTAACTGCCTGTTCAGGGGCAGAACGACAGATTTGTACCTTGTTAGCTCGGGGGTTTGAACTCACAACCTTCTGGTTACTAGTCCAATGTTCTAACCACTAGGCTACGCTGCCGCCCCAGTATGTGGGTAGAATATGTATATAGTATATATATGTGATGTATAGACATCATGGACAGTATATTGATATAATATATAGTATATCTGTAGAATATGTGATGTGATGAATAGACATTATGGACAGTATATTGATATAATATATAGTATATCTGTAGAATATGTGATGTAATGAATAGAGATTATGGACAGTATATTGATATAATATATAGTATATCTGTAGAATATGTGGAAAGAATCGTATATGTGGAGCAATAGTTGAATAGGATGGCCTTGACTAGAATACAGTATATACAGTATATACACACACACACACACACACACACACACACGCACACGCACACGCACACGCACACGCACACGCACACACACGCACACACACGCTCACACGCACACACAGCCAGGAACCAGGCAGCATGGCCAGACTAATCCAGGCAGGTAGACAGACAGTGTTCCTGAGGCTTGGCAATAGTTGTGGACAGAGAGAGGAGAGAGGCTCTGTCTTTCTGACCCTCAGGCTGACTGACACATTTCAACCAGCTGGTCCCTCCAGTGTCATAGTTACTGTATTCCAGAAGGCCTACCAGCCAACTGGTTCTTCCTGTGTCATAGTTACTGTATTCCAGAAGGCCTACCAGCCAACTGGTTCTTCCTGTGTCATAGTTACTGTATTCCAGAAGGCCTACCAGCCAACTGGACCATCCTGTGACATAGTTACTGTATTCCAGAAGGCCTACCAGCCAAATGGTTCTTCCTGTGACATAGTTACTGTATTCCAGAAGGCCTACCAGCCAGCTGGACCCTCCTGTGTCATAGTTACTGTATTCCAGAAGGCCTACCAGCCAACTGGTTCTTCCTGTGTCATAGTTACTGTATTCCAGAAGGCCTAGCAGCCAGCTGGTTCTTCCTGTGTCATAGTTACTGTATTCCAGAAGGCCTACCAGCCAACTGGTTCTTCCTGTGACATAGTTACTATATTCCAGAAGGCCTAGCAGCCAGCTGGTTTGTCTTGTGACATAGTTACTGTATTTCAGAAGGCCTACCAGCCAACTGGACCATCCTGTGACATAGTTACTGTATTCCAGAAGGCCTACCAGCCAAATGGTTCTTCCTGTGTCATAGTTACTGCATTCCAGAAGGCCTACCAGCCAGCTGGACCCTCCTGTGACATAGTTACTGTATCCCAGAAGGCCAACCAGCCAGCTGGACCCTCCTGTGACATAGTTACTGTATCCCAGAAGGCCAACCAGCCAGCTGATTCCTCCTGTTTCATAGTTACTGTATTCCAGAAGGCCTACCAGCCAGCTGGACCCTCCTGTGACATAGTTACTGTATTCCAGAAGGCCTACCAGCCAACTGGTTCTTCCTGTGTCATAGTTACTGTATTCCAGAAGGCCTACCAGCCAGCTGATTCCTCCTGTTTCATAGTTACTGTATTCCAGAAGGCCTACCAGCCAGCTGGACCTTCCTGTGACATAGTTACTGTATTCCAGAATGTCTACCAGCCAGCTGGTTCTTCCTGTTTCATAGTTACTGTATTCCAGAAGGCCTACCAGCCAATTGGTTCTTCCTGTGTCATAGTTACTGTATTCCAGAAGGCCTACCAGCCAGCTGATTCCTCCTGTTTCATAGTTACTGTATTCCAGAAGGCCTACCAGCCAGCTGGACCCACCTGTGACATAGTTACTGTATTCCAGAAGGCCTACCAGCCAGCTGGACCCTCCTGTGACATAGTTACTGTATTCCAGAATGTCTACCAGCCAGCTGGTTCTTCCTGTTTCATAGTTACTGTATTCAAGAAGGCCTACCAGCCAGCTGGACCTTCCTGTGACATAGTTACTGTATTCCAGAATGTCTACCAGCCAGCTGGTTCTTCCTGTTTCATAGTTACTGTATTCCAGAAGGCCTACCAGCCAATTGGTTCTTCCTGTGTCATAGTTACTGTATTCCAGAAGGCCTACCAGCCAGCTGATTCCTCCTGTTTCATAGTTACTGTATTCCAGAAGGCCTACCAGCCAGCTGGACCCTCCTGTGACATAGTTACTGTATTCCAGAAGGCCTACCAGCCAGCTGGACCCTCCTGTGACATAGTTACTGTATTCCAGAATGTCTACCAGCCAGCTGGTTCTTCCTGTTTCATAGTTACTGTATTCCAGAAGGCCTACCAGCCAACTGGTTCTTCCTGTGTCATAGTTACTGTATTCCAGAAGGCCTACCAGCCAACTGGTTCTTCCTGTGTCATAGTTACTGTATTCCAGAAGGCCAACCAGCCAAATGGTTCTTCCTGTGACATAGTTACTGTATTCCAGAAGGCCTACCAGCCAACTGGTTCTTCCTGTGTCATAGTTACTGTATTCCAGAAGGCCTACCAGCCAGCTGGACCCTCCTGTGTCATAGTTACTGTATTCCAGAAGGCCAACCAGCCAGCTGGACCCTCCTGTGACATAGTTACTGTATTCCAGAAGACCAACCAGCCAGCTGATTCCTCCTGTGACATAGTTACTGTATTCCAGAAGGCCAACCAGCCAGCTGGACCCTCCTGTGACATAGTTACTGTATTCCAGAAGGCCTACCAGCCAACTGGTTCTTCCTGTGTCATAGTTACTGTATTCCAGAAGGCCTACCAGCCAGCTGGTTCTTCCTGTGTCATAGTTACTGTATTCCAGAAGGCCTACCAGCCAACTGGTTCTTCATATGTCATAGTTACTGTATTCCAGAAGGCCTACCAGCCAGCTGGTTCTTCCTGTGTCATAGTTACTGTATTCCAGAAGGCCTACCAGCCAGCTGGTTCTTCATATGTCATAGTTACTGTATTCCAGAAGGCCTACCAGCCAGCTGGTTCTTCCTGTGTCATAGGTACTGTATTCCAGAAGGCCTACCAGCAGAGTCAGTCCCTGTAGTCTACCTGAAAATCCTTATATTAGCCTTCCTCAAATGTCTTTTCTAAGTCTTTAGTCAGACTTGCTGAATATCGAAGACAAAAAGGTACACATCTACGATATAAGCTGTGAACTGTGAATGTAAAAAGCATCTATGAATCCCTTGTTCTCAGTCACGTTCACTCCTCTCCCTCACAGCGTCTACAAACACTGACAAGCATGTCCACTGAGGAGTATCGAGGCCCGTCCCACTAGAGAATGTCCCATTAGCAGTGTTGGATTAGATATAGTGAGGAAGAGGAAATGAGTGAAGAATGAAAGAGATCAGTCCATGTCTGAGCCAGCCAATCGCTGCAGCCTGCTGAGAGGTGCTGTCAGAAAGCAGAGGTGTGACTAATTGTATAATTCAGTCACTCGTTTATTATCCATCTGTCTGTCTGATATCTGTCCTGACAGTATTCTGTCTCTCTGATATCTGTCCTGACAGTAGTCTGTCTCTCTGATATCTGTCCTGACAGTATTCTGTCTGTCTGATATCTGTCCTGACAGTAGTCTGTCTCTCTGATATCTGTCCTGACAGTAGTCTGTCTCTCTGACATCTGTCCTGACAGTAGTCTGTCTCTCTGATATCTGTCCTGACAGTAGTCTGTCTCTCTGATATCTGTCCTGACAGTAGTCTGTCTCTCTGATATCTGTCCTGACAGTATTCTGTCTCTCTGACATCTGTCCTGACAGTAGTCTGTCTCTCTGATATCTGTCCTGACAGTAGTCTGTCTCTCTGATATCTGTCCTGACAGTATTCTGTCTCTCTGACATCTGTCCTGACAGTAGTCTGTCTCTCTGATATCTGTCCTGACAGTATTCTGTCTCTCTGATATCTGTCCTGACAGTATTCTGTCTCTCTGATATCTGTCCTGACAGTAGTCTGTCTCTCTGATATCTGTCCTGACAGTATTCTGTCTCTCTATCTGTCCTGACAGTAGTCTGTCTCTCTGATATCTGTCCTGACAGTAGTCTGTCTCTCTATCTGTCCTGACAGTATTCTGTCTCTGAAATCTGTCCTGACAGTAGTCTGTCTCTCTGATATCTGTCCTGACAGTATTCTGTCTCTCTGATATCTGTCCTGACAGTATTCTGTCTCTCTGATATCTGTCCTGACAGTAGTCTGTCTCTCTGATATCTGTCCTGACAGTAGTCTGTCTCTCTGATATCTGTCCTGACAGTATTCTGTCTCTCTGATATCTGTCCTGACAGTATTCTGTCTCTCTGATATCTGTCCTGACAGTAGTCTGTCTCTCTGATATCTGTCCTGACAGTAGTCTGTCTCTCTGATATCTGTCCTGACAGTATTCTGTCTCTCTGATATCTGTCCTGACAGTAGTCTGTCTCTCTGATATCTGTCCTGACAGTAGTCTGTCTCTCTGATATCTGTCCTGACAGTATTCTGTCTCTCTGATATCTGTCCTGACAGTAGTCTGTCTCTCTGATACCAGTTACAGGTATATATGAGATAATGGATAACTCCAGTTAGAGGTAGAGCTGAGATAATGGATAACTCCAGTTAGAGGTATATCTGAGATAATGGATAACTCCAGTTAGAGGTAGATCTGAGATAATGGATAACTCCAGTTAGAGGTAGATCTGAGATAATGGATACTCCAGTTAGAGGTAGATCTGAGATAATGGATAACTCCAGTTAGAGGTAGATCTGAGATAACTCCAGTTAGAGGTAGATCTGAGATAATGGATAACTCCAGTTAGAGGTAGATCTGAGATAATGGATAACTCCAGTTAGAGGTAGATCTGAGATAATGGATAACTCCAGATAGAGGTAGAGCTGAGATAATGGGATAACTCCAGTTAGAGGTAGATCTGAGATAATGGGATAACTCCAGATAGAGGTAGATCTGAGATAATGGATAACTCCAGTTAGAGGTAGATCTGAGATAATGGATAACTACAGTTAGAGGTAGATCTGAGATAATGGATAACTCCAGTTAGAGGTAGATCTGAGATAATGGATAACTCCAGATAGAGGTAGATCTGAGATAATGGATAACTCCAGTTAGAGGTACATCTGAGATAATGGATAACTCCAGTTAGAGGTAGATCTGAGATAATGGATAACTCCAGATAGAGGTAGATCTGAGATAATGGATAACTCCAGATAGAGGTAGATCTGAGATAATGGATAACCCCAGATAGAGGTAGATCTGAGATAATGGATAACTCCAGTTAGAGGTAGATCTGAGATAATGGATAACTCCAGTTAGAGGTAGATCTGAGATAATGGATAACTCCAGATAGAGGTAGATCTGAGATAATGGATAACTCCAGATAGAGGTAGATCTGAGATAATGGATAACTCCAGTTAGAGGTAGATCTGAGATAATGGATAACTCCAGTTAGAGGTAGATCTGAGATAATGGATAACTCCAGTTAGAGGTAGATCTGAGATAATGGATAACTCCAGTTAGAGGTAGATCTGAGATAATGGATAACTACAGTTAGAGGTAGATCTGAGATAATGGATAACTCCAGATAGAGGTAGATCTGAGATAATGGATAACTCCAGATAGAGGTAGATCTGAGATAATGGATAACTCCAGTTAGAGGTAGATCTGAGATAATGGATAACTCCAGTTAGAGGTAGATCTGAGATAATGGATAACTCCAGATAGAGGTAGATCTGAGATAATGGATAACTACAGTTAGAGGTAGATCTGAGATAATGGATAACTCCAGTTAGAGGTAGATCTGAGATAATGGGATAACTCCAGATAGAGGTAGATCTGAGATAATGGATAACTCCAGATAGAGGTAGATCTGAGATAATGGATAACTCCAGTTAGAGGTAGATCTGAGATAATGGATAACTCCAGTTAGAGGTAGATCTGAGATAATGGATAACTCCAGTTAGAGGTAGATCTGAGATAATGGATAACTCCAGTTAGAGGTAGATCTGAGATAATGGATAACTCCAGTTAGAGGTAGATCTGAGATAATGGATAACTCCAGATAGAGGTAGATCTGAGATAATGGATAACTCCAGTTAGAGGTAGATCTGAGATAATGGATAACTCCAGTTAGAGGTAGATCTGAGATAATGGATAACTCCAGATAGAGGTAGAGCTGAGATAATGGGATAACTCCAGTTAAGACTGCATGCTCAGCCCAGCAGAGATTACAGAGATGATGCAAGACCTGCTGCCAAACTGCAACCTTAACTGCATATCATCACGTCAAATACACAAAGTCAATCCGTGTCATGTTGACGGTAACGATGCATCTGAATGGTGCAGGGCTGTTGTAAAACCCTTCCAAGACCACTGTTAAAGTTACACCCTCAGGGTGGGTTGGATGATACAGACTTCACATACATAGCGTGTGTGTGTGTGTGCGTGCGTGTGCTTGTGTGTACTTGTGTGTGTGTGTGTGTGTGTGTGTGTGTGTGTGTGTGTGTGTGTGTGTGTGTGTGTGTATGTGTGTGTGTGTGTGTGTGTGTGTGTGTGTGTGTGTGTGTGTGTGTGTGTGTGTGTGTGTGTGTGTGTGTGTGTGTGTGTGTGTGTGTGTAGACAGAGCTCAGAGCTCTGGGATTAAACCAAGGACACATCACCAGACCTAACATAACCTTACCTAAACACACAGGCCTGGCTGCTGCTGCAGGCTGCTGTCCACAGAGACACACTGGTTCTAAACCAACATCAACTGAGTCTTACAGGAGAGGAAAACTAAGTAGAAAGAGAGAAGGAAAAGAACAGAGAGGTAGAGGGAAAATACAGAGAGAGAGAGAGAAAGAGAGAGAGAGACAGAGAGAGAGAGAGAAACAGAGACAGAGAGGAGAGACAGAGAGAGAGAGAAAGAGAGAGACATAGAGAAAGAGAAAGAGAGAGAAACAGAGAGAGAGAGAGAGAGAGAGAGAGAGAGACAGAGACAGAGACAGAGACAGAGACAGAGACAGATGGGAAGCCCCAGAAGGTGGACACCAGACCAGACTGATCAGAGGACACCAGACCAGACTGATCAGAGGACACCAGACCAGACTGATCAGAGGACACCAGACCAGACTGATCAGAGGACACCAGACCAGACTGATCAGAGGACACCAGACCAGACCGATCAGAGGACACCAGACCAGACTGATCAGAGGACACCAGACCAGACTGATCAGAGGACACCAGACCAGACTGATCAGAGGACACCAGACCAGACCGATCAGAGGACACCAGACCAGACTGATCAGAGGACACCAGACCAGACTGATCAGAGGACACCAGACCAGACTGATCAGAGGAAACCAGACAGGACGAGGGTGATAGAAAGCCAGACGATTGGTCAGATCAATTCCACCATTTTCATAAACAGGCTGAAGCCTGCCTGGAGCGCAGCACACTATCAAAACAACCACAGCCTGAGAGGCCCCAGCAGAGAAACCTCTGATGGAGAGAGAGAGAGAGAGAGAGAGAGAGAGAGAGAGAGAGAGAGAGAGAGAGAGAGAGAGAGAGAGAGAGAGAGGGTCGGAGGGGAGTACGAGAGAGAGAGGGTAGGAGGGGAGTAAGAAAGAGAGTGGGTAGGAGGGGAGAAAGAGAGAGAGAGGGTAGGAGGGGAGAAAGAGAGAGAGAGACGGTAGGAGGGGAGAAAGAAAGAGAGTGGGTAGGAGGGGAGAAAGAGAGAGGGTAGGAGGGGAGAAAGAAAGAGAGTGGGTAGGAGGGGAGAAAGAGAGAGAGAGACGGTAGGAGGGGAGAAAGAAAGAGAGAGAGGGTAGGAGGGGAGAAAGAGAGAGAGTGGGTAGGAGGGGAGAAAGAGAGAGAGAGACGGTAGGAGGGGAGAAAGAAAGAGTGGGTAGGAGGGGAGAAAGAGAGAGAGAGAGGGTAGGAGGGGAGTACGAGAGAGAGTGGGTAGGAGGGGAGTAAGAGAGAGAGAGGGTAGGAGTGTAGAAAGAGAGACCCTGAACTCTTACAGAGAGAGGGTAGGAGGGGAGAAAGAGAGAAAGAGGGTAGGAGAGGAGAAAGAGAGAAAGAGGATAGGAGTGTAGAAAGAGAGAGTCCCCTGAACTCTTACAGAGAGAGGGTAGGAGGGGAGGAAGAGAGAGGGTAGGAGGGGAGGAAGAGAGAGGGTAGGAGGGGAGGAAGAGAGAGGGTAGGAGGGGAGGAAGAGATGTTACGCTGGCCTGAGAGACGGCTACTAATCTATAGCTGAAGAATCTCCTCTCCTACTGCTACAATGCATCCTCTGCAGGCCGTGAAAGTCAGACAGACTGATAAGAGTATCCTGTACATTTCTCTGTCCAGGCCGTGATAGTCAGACTGATAAGAGTATCATGTACATTCCTCTGTCCAAGCCATGATAGACAGACTGATAAGAGTATCATGTACATTCCTCTGTCCAGGCCGTGATAGACAGACTGATAAGAGTATCATGTACATTCCTCTGTCCAGGCCGTGATAGTCAGACACACTGATGAGACGATCCAGGACATCCTCAGTCTGGATTCAATGAACATCGTTCTGTGGACTAACTTCAGAACATCTGGCTGTAGTTACTGTATTTATTGAAGGGATAACAAAGTAATGAGGATTCAATGTAAGAATCTGTTCAGTGGACAATCGACAACTCCAGGGTGCGTTGGTAAATACACTGCTGTCTTATCACCCAGTGACCTGGGATCCAGTGGAGGTGATCCTCTAGGGTCTATTGGAGGTGATCCTCTAGGGGATCCTCTAGTAACCCAGTGGGGGTGATCCTCTAGGGTCCAGTGGAGGTGATCCTCTAGGGTAGAGTGGAGGTGATCCTCTAGGGTCCAGTGGAGGTGATCCTCTAGGTGATCCTCTAGGGTCCAGGGGAGGTGATCCTCTCGGTGATCCTCTAGGGTCCAGGGGAGGTGATCCTCTAGGATCCAGTGGAGGTGATCCGCCAGGAGCCAGTGGAGGTGATCCACTAGGATCCAGTGGAGGTGATCCTCTAGGGTCCAGTGGAGGTGATCCTCTAGGGTCCAGTGGAGGTGATCCTCTAGGATCCAGTGGAGGTGATCCTCTAGGATCCAGTGGTGATCCTCTAGGGTCCAGTGGAGGTGATCCTCTAGGGTCCAGTGGAGGTGATCCTCTAGGGTCCAGTGGAGGTGATCCTCTATGATCCAGTGGAGGTGATCCTCTATGATCCAGTGGAGGTGATCCTCTAGGGTCCAGTGGAGGTCATCCTCTAGGGTCCAGTGGACGTGATCCTCTAGGGTCCAGTGGACGTGATCCTCTAGGATCCAGTGGAGGTGATCCTTTAGGATCCAGTTGAGGTTATCCCTGAGAGTAATCAGTCTCAGCGCCACTGCTTAGGACCACATGTAGGGGTTCCAGAGATCATCAGGGGTCACTAAGACCACATGTAGGGGTTCCAGAGATCATCAGGGGTCACTAGGACCACATGTAGTGGTTCCAGAGATCATCAGGGGTCACTAAGACTACATGTAGGGGTTCCAGAGATCATCAGGGGTCACTAGGACCACATGTAGGGGTTCCAGAGATCATCAGGGGTCACTAGGACCACATGTAGGGGTTCCAGAGATCATCAGGGGTCACTAAGACCACATGTAGGGGTCCAGAGATCATCAGGGATCACTAGGGGTCAGCAGGCTTTCCTTGGGGTCAAGTTCCATTTGACATCTCTAGTCTACTAACAACGCCAGGGGGGGGGGAGAGGAGAGGAGAGGAGAGTAACACTAGCAGTCTACAGGGAAAAGGTTGGTGTTTCAGAACAGGGGACACTGTAAGCCGATATAGACACACAGCTGACAGATCATCTGATAACTGTGGTACATCTGTACTGTATTACTGTGTTGCACTGTGTGGGGCCAAATGAAAACAAGGGTCAGTGAACTGTGACCAAGGGCCAGTGGACTGCGACTTAGGGCCAGTGGACTGTGACTAAGGGCCAGTGGGCTGCGACTAAGGGCCAGTGGGCTGCGACTAAGGGCCAGTGGGCTGCGACTAAGGGCCAGTGGACTGACACTAAGGGCCAGTGGACTGACACTAAGGGCCAGTGGACTGCGACTTAGGGCCAGTGGACTGTGACTAAGGGCCAGTGGACAGTGACTAAGGGCCAGTGGACTGTGACTAAGGGCCAGTGGACAGTGACTAAGGGCCAGTGGACTGTGACTAAGGGCCAGTGGACAGTGACTAAGGGCCAGTGGACTGTGACTAAGGGCCAGTGGGCTGTGACTAAGGGCCAGTGGGCTGTGACCAAGGGCCAGTGGGCTGTGACTAAGGGCCAGTGGGCTGTGACTAAGGGTCAGTGGACTGTGACTAAGGGCCAGTGGACTGTGACTAAGGGCCAGTGGCCTGTGACCAAGGGCCAGTGGACAGTGACTAAGGGCCAGTGGACTGCGACTAAGGGCCAGTGGGCTGTGACTAAGGGCCAGTGGACTGTGACCAAGGGCCAGTGGGCTGTGACTAAGGGCCAGTGGACAGTGACTAAGGGCCAGTGGACTGTGACTAAGGGCCAGTGGACTGTGACCAAGGGCCAGTGGGCTGTGACTAAGGGCCAGTGGGCTGTGACTAAGGGCCAGTGGACTGACACTAAGGGCCAGTGGACTGACACTAAGGGCCAGTGGACTGTGACTAAGGGCCAGTGGGCTGTGACTAAGGGCCAGTGGACTGCGACTAAGGGCCAGTGGACTGTGACTAAGGGCCAGTGGGCTGTGACTAAGGGCCAGTGGGCTGTGACTAAGGGCCAGTGGACTGCGACTAAGGGCCAGTGGGCTGCGACTAAGGGCCAGTGGGCTGCGACTAAGGGCCAGTGGACTGACACTAAGGGCCAGTGGGCTGTGACTAAGGGCCAGTGGACTGTGACTAAGGGCCAGTGGGCTGTGACTAAGGGCCAGTGGACTGCGACTAAGGGCCAGTGGACTGCGACTAAGGGCCAGTGAACTGTGACCAAGGGCCAGTGGACTTTGACCAAGGGCCAGTGGACTTTGACTAAGGGCCAGTGGACTGTGACTAAGGGCCAGTGGACAGTGACTAAGGGCCAGTGGACTGTGACTAAGGGCCAGTGGACAGTGACTAAGGGCCAGTGGACTGTGACTAAGGGCCAGTGGGCTGTGACCAAGGGCCAGCGGGCTGTGACCAAGGGCCAGCGGGCTGTGACTAAGGGCCAGTGGGCTGCGACTAAGGGCCAGTGGGCTGCGACTAAGGGCCAGTGGGCTGCGACTAAGGGCCAGTGGGCTGTGACTAAGGGCCAGTGGACTGTGACTAAGGGCCAGTGGGCTGTGATTTTTAATTTATTTAACCTTTATTTAACAAGGCACACAGTTGAAGTATTAACACAATCAGAACCACCACCATCAGAACCGCCACCGTCAGAATCACCACCGTCAGAACCACCACCATCAGAACCGCCACCGTCAGAACCGCCACCGTCAGAACCGCCACCGTCAGAACCGCCACCGTCAGAACCACCACCGTCAGAACCTCCACCATCAGAATCACCACCGTCAGAATCACCACCGTCAGAACCACCACCGTCAGAACCACCAGCGTCAGAACCACCACCGTCAGAACCACCACCGTCAGAACCTCCACCATCAGAACCACCACCATCAGAACCACCACCATCAGAACCACCACACTCAACTCAATTGAAAAAGTATTTTAAAAATATTGAAATTGGAAGCTGTTCTTGTACAGCCTGTGTGTCAGCCAGAGTAGTATCCTAGGTTACCTAGAAGAGACAGATCTATGAGCTGCAGCTGGCTGCCCAGAGTAGTATCCTAGGTTACCTAGAAGAGACAGATCTATGAGCTGCAGCTGGCTGGCCAGAGTAGTATCCTAGGTTACCTAGAAGAGACAGATCTATGAGCTGTAGCTGGCTGCCCAGAGTAGTATCCTAGGTTACCTAGAAGAGACAGATCTATGAGCTGCAGCTGGCTGGCCAGAGTAGTTACCTAGGTTACCTAGAAGAGACAGATCTATGAGCTGTAGCTGGCTGCCCAGAGTAGTATCCTAGGTTACCTAGAAGAGACAGATCTATGAGCTGTAGCTGGCTGGCCAGACTAGTTACCTAGTTGACCTAGAAGAGACAGACCTATGAGCTGTAGCTGTCTGGCCAGAGTAGTTTCCTAGGTTACCTAGAAGAGACAGGCCTATGAGCTGTAGCTGACTGGCCAGAGTAGTATCCTAGGTTACCTAGAAGAGACAGGTCTATGAGCTGTAGCTGGCTGGCCAGAGTAGTATCCTAGGCTACCTAGAAGAGACAGGCCTATGAGCTGTAGCTGGCTGGCCAGAGTAGTTACCTATTTTACCTAGAAGAGACAGACGTATGAGCTGTAGCTGGCTGGCCAGAGTAGTTACCTAGGTTACCTAGAAGAGACAGGCCTATGAGCTGTAGCTGGCTGCCCAGAGTAGTTACCTAGGTTACCTAAAAGAGACAGACCTATGAGCTGTAGCTGGCTGGCCAGAGTAGTTACCTAGGTTACCTAGAAGAGACAGACCTATGAGCTGTAGCTGGCTGGCCAGAGTAGTATCCTAGGTTACCTAGAAGAGACAGGCCTATGAGCTGTAGCTGGCTGGTAGAGTAGTTACCTAGGTTACCTAGAAGAGACAGACCTATGAGCTGTAGCTGGCTGGCCAGAGTAGTTACCTAGGTTACCTAGAAGAGACAGACCTATGAGCTGTAGCTGGCTGGCCAGAGTAGTTACCTAGGTCACCTAGAAGAGACAGGTCTATGAGCTGTAGCTGACTGGCCAGAGTAGTTTCCTAGTTTACCTAGAAGAGACAGACGTATGAGCTGTAGCTGGCTGGCCAGAGTAGTTACCTAGGTTACCTAGAAGAGACAGGCCTATGAGCTGTAGCTGGCTGGCCAGAGTAGTTACCTAGGTTACCTCGAAGAGACAGGTCTATGAGCTGTAGCTGGCTGGCCAGAGTAGTTACCTAGGTTACCTCGAAGAGACAGGCCTATGAGCTGTATCTGACTGGCCAGAGTAGTTTCCTAGGTTACCTAGAAAAGACAGACCTATGAACTGTAGCTGCCCGGCCAGAGTAGTTACCTAGTTTACCTATGAGCTGTAGCTGGCTGGCCAGAGTAGTTACCTAGGTTACCTAGAAGAGACAGACCTATGAGCTGTAGCTGGCTGGCCAGAGTAGTTACCTAGTTGTCCTAGAAGAGACAGACCTATGAGCTGTAGCTGGCTGGCCAGAGTAGTTTCCTAGTTGACCTAGAAGAGACAGGCCTATGAACTGTAGCTGGCTGGCCAGAGTAGTTTTCTAGGTTACCTATGAGCTGTAGCTGGCTGGCCAGAGTAGTTTCCTAGGTTACCTATGAGCTGTAGCTGGCTGGCCAGAGTAGTTTCCTAGTTGACCTAGAAGAGACAGGTCTATGAGCTGTAGCTGGCTGTTCTTACCTTGCTAGGGATGCGTGCAGTCAGAAGGAAGGCCCGGTGAGATGAGAGAGCCTAAGGAAAACAGAGAAAATAAACAAATAAGTTAATCATCACACAGCAATTACAAGGCAGCTGTAGAGCATCACACAGCAAGTCCAAGGCAGCTGTAGAACATCACACAGCAACTACAAGGCAGCAGTAGAACATCACACAGCAACTCCAAGGCAGCTGTAGAACATCACACAGCAACTACAAGGCAGCTGTAGAACATCACACAGCAACTACAAGGCAGCTGTAGAAGATCACACAGCAACTACAAGGCAGCTGTAGAACATCACACAGCAACTACAAGGCAGCAGTAGAACATCGCAGAGCAACTACAAGGCAGCTGTAGAACATCACACAGCAACTACAAGGCAGCTGTCGATCATCACCAAGCCACTACAAGGCAGCTGTAGAACATCACACTGCAACTACAAGGCAGCTGTAGAACATCACACAGCAACTCCAAGGCAGCTGTAGAACATCACACAGCAACTACAAGGCAGCTGTAGAACATCACACAGTAACTACAAGGCAGCTGTAGAACATCACACAGTAACTACAAGGCAGCTGTAGATCATTACACAGCAACTACAAGGCAGCTGTAGAACATCAAACAGCAACTACAAGGCAGCTGTCAAACATCACACAGCAACTACAAGGCAGCTGTAGAACATCACACAGCAACTACAAGGCAGCTGTAGAACATCACACAGTAACTACAAGGCAGCTGTAGAACATCACACAGTAACTTCAAGGCAGTTGTAGAACATCACACAGCAACTACAAGGCAGCTGTAGAACATCACACAGCAACTACAAGGCAGCTGTAGAACATCACACAGCAACTACAAGGCAGCAGTAGAACATCACACAGTAACAAGGCAGCAGTAGAACATCACACAGTAACAAGGCAGCAGTAGAACATCACATAGTAACAACAAGGTGGCAGTAGAACATCACACAGTAACTACAAGGCAGCAGTAGAACATCACACAGCAACTACAAGGCAGCTGTAGAACATCACACAGCAACTACAAGGCAGCAGTAGAACATCACACAGTAACAACAAGGCGGCAGTAGAACATCACACAGTAACTACAAGGCAGCTGTAGAACATCACACAGCAACTACAAGGCAGCTGTAGAACATCACACAGCAACTACAAGGCAGCTGTAGAAGGAAGGAAAAGTTTTCCCCCGTGTCATGTTTAAAAACAAGGCCTGGGCAAGATGGCCTCCTTCCAGCAGAAGAGGACAGTGACGGATATTTGTTTTGGCTGAGGGACATTTAGAGTGACCCCACAGGGCCTGAGAACAGGGGAAAGAGAATGGGGGGAGAGAAAGAATGAGAGAGCCAAAGTGAGAGAAGAAAGAGACAGATAGAGGAATGGACTCATCTTGCTGGGTCTCCTCATCCCCTGACCTGACTAGATTCAGAGAGACAACCACTGTGTGCTGTGGCCTCACCTCATCGCTCTCTCTCGCTCTCTCTCCTCTCTTTCTCTCTCTCTTTTAAAGAGCACCAATTACTCATGGTTTTATGTACAATTCTTTAAAAATAGGAAAAATACCAGAATATTCTCTAACTCTCAGGAAGGATCCTTACAAACAAATCTATGATTCTAAACCAAACCAGGCCATTACAACACATCACCATGTCTGTGTTCCAAATGGAACCCTATTCCCTATATAGTGGACTTCTGTGTTCCAAATGGAACCCTATTCCCTATATAGTGGACTACTGTGTTCCAAATGGAAAACTATTACCTATATAGTGGACTACTGTGTTGAAATGGAACCCTATTTCCTATATAGTGGACTACTGTGTTCCAAATGAAACCCTATTCCCTATATAGTGGACGACTGTGTTCCAAATGGAACCCTATTCCCTGTATAGTGGACTGCTGAGTTGAAATGGAACCCTACTCCCTATATAGTGGACTACTGAGTTGAAATGGAACCTTATTCCCTATATAGTGGACTACTGAGTTGAAATGGAACCCTATTCCCTATATAGTGGACTACTGAGTTGAAATGGAACCCTATTCCCTATATAGTGGACTACTGAGTTGAAATGGAACCTTATTCCCTATATAGTGGACTACTGAGTTGAAATGGAACCCTATTCCCTATATAGTGGACTACTGAGTTGAAATGGAACCCTATTCCCTGTATAGTGGACTACTGTGTTCCAAATGGAACCCTATTCCCTATATAGTGGACTGCTGAGTTGAAATGGAACCCTATTTCCTATATAGTGGCCTACTGAGTTGAAATGGAACCCTATTCCCTATATAGTGGACTACTGAGTTGAAATGGGACCATATTCCCTATATAGTGGACTACTGAATTGAAATGGAACCCTATTCCCTATATAGTGGACTACTGAATTGAAATGGAACCCTATTCCCTATATAGTGGACTACTAAGTTGAAATGGAACCCTATGCCCTATATAGTGGACCACTGCGTTGAAATGGAACCCTATTCCCTATATAGTGGACTACTAAGTTGAAATGGAACCCTATGCCCTATATAGTGGACCACTGCGTTGAAATGGAACCCTATTGCCTATATAGTGGACCACTGCGTTGAAATGGAACCCTATTCCCTATATAGTGGACCACTGCGTTGAAATGGAACCCTATTGCCTATATAGTGGACTACTGTGTTCCAAAGGAACCCTATTCCCTATATAGTGGACAACTGTGTTCCAAATGGAACCCTATTGCCTATATAGTGGACCACTGCGTTGAAATGGAACCCTATTGCCTATATAGTGGACCACTGCGTTGAAATGGAACCCTATTGCCTATATAGTGGACTACTGTGTTCCAAATGGAACCCTATGCCCTATATAGTGGACCACTGCGTTGAAATGGAACCCTATTGCCTATATATCTATTTGGAATGCAGAAAAATATGTCTCTTTTCTCCATAATCTGCCTGATTCAGTTCCCTGTCCTCCACAGAGTGATTCAGTTCCATAATTAGGTTGGGAATGAGAGTCATTATACTCAACTCAAATGAGGCCGTTCACCCAAATCAGAGTTGTTCCTGTTTTAGCTACTGCCATGGGGCCTTCTCTGACTCAGCATCATCACACACGTGACTCCCGCAAAGAGACAGACAGAAGCTTTTATACAGCCTGTCACAGGACAATGAATCTAAATCTTTAGGTACTGAGCTCCAGTCATCGAGGCCCCCGTGGTAAATGAGCTCATCTCTGCTTGACTCAACACACAGCAGACAGAGATCCAGAGACTGCAGCTCTGTACTGGGACAACAGGATATTACAGGATGCGACTCTGCTGTCATCTCTTCCTGGTCTGAACATGATAATAATGGAAACCCTGCAGCTCTCAAAACACTGAGTAACCAGCCCAGTGACTACTGAGTAACCAGCCCAGTGACTACTGAACACCCAGCCCAGTGACTACTGAGTAACCAGCCCAGTGACTACTGAGTAACCAGCCCAGTGACTACTGAGTAACCAGCCCAGTGACTACTGAGTAACCAGCCCAGTGACTACTGAGTAACCAGCCCAGTGACTACTGAACACCCAGCCCAGTGACTACTGAGTAACCAGCCCAGTGACTACTGAGCACCCAGCCCAGTGACTACTGAGCACCCAGCCCAGTGACTACTGAGTAACCAGCCCAGTGACTACTGAGTAACCAGCCCAGTGACTACTGAGTAACCAGCCCAGTGACTACTGAGCACCCAGCCCAGTGACTACTGAGTAACCAGCCCAGTGACTACTGAGCACCCAGCCCAGTGACTACTGAATAACCAGCCCAGTGACTACTGAGCAACCAGCCCAGTGACTACTGAGCAACCAGCCCAGTGACTACTGAGTAACCAGCCCAGTGACTACTGAGGAACCAGCCCAGTGACTACTGAGGAACCAGCCCAGTGACTACTGAGCACCCAGCCCAGTGACTACTCCCAGTGACTACTGAGCACCCAGCCCAGTGACTACTGAGCACCCAGCCCAGTGACTACTGAGCACCCAGCCCAGTGACTACTGAGTAACCAGCCCAGTGACTACTGAGTAACCAGCCCAGTGACTACTGAGTAACCAGCCCAGTGACTACTGAGTAACCAGCCCAGTGACTACTGAGCACCCAGCCCAGTGACTACTGAATAACCAGCCCAGTGACTACTGAGCAACCAGCCCAGTGACTACTGAGTAACCAGCCCAGTGACTACTAAGTAACCAGCCCAGTGACTACTGAGCACCCAGCCCAGTGACTACTGAGCACCCAGCCCAGTGACTACTGAGTAACCAGCCCAGTGACTACTGAGTAACCAGCCCAGTGACTACTGAGTAACCAGCCCAGTGACTACTGAGCACCCAGCCCAGTGACTACTGAGTAACCAGCCCAGTGACTACTGAGCACCCAGCCCAGTGACTACTGAATAACCAGCCCAGTGACTACTGAACAACCAGCCCAGTGACTACTGAGCAACCAGCCCAGTGACTACTGAGTAACCAGCCCAGTGACTACTGAGCAACCAGCCCAGTGACTACTGAGTAACCAGCCCAGTGACTACTAAGTAACCAGCCCAGTGACTACTGAGCACCCAGCCCAGTGACTACTGAGCACCCAGCCCAGTGACTACTGAGTAACCAGCCCAGTGACTACTGAGTAACCAGCCCAGTGACTACTGAGCACCCAGCCCAGTGACTACTGAGCAACCAGCCCAGTGACTACTGAGTAACCAGCCCAGTGACTACTGAGTAACCAGCCCAGTGACTACTGAGTAACCAGCCCAGTGACTACTGAGCACCCAGCCCAGTGACTACTGAGCACCCAGCCCAGTGACTACTGAGTAACCAGCCCAGTGACTACTGAGCACCCAGCCCAGTGACTACTGAGTAACCAGCCCAGTGACTACTGAGCACCCAGCCCAGTGACTACTGAGTAACCAGCCCAGTGACTACTGAGTAACCAGCCCAGTGACTACTGAGCAACCAGCCCAGTGACTACTGAGCACCCAGCCCAGTGACTACTGAGTAACCAGCCCAGTGACTACTGAGTAACCAGCCCAGTGACTACTGAGTAACCAGCCCAGTGACTACTGAGTATTTAGGACAGGTAGTTTCACAGCCTGCCAGTCAGACAGTAGCCCTCCTTCATGACCCCCTCCCCCCAGGCCCCCTCCAGGCCCTGCTCCCAGACCCTCCTCCCAGGCCCTCCCCCCAGGCCCTCCCCCCAGGCCCTCCTTCCAGGCCATGCTCCCAGGCCCTCCTCCCAGGTCCCCTCCAGGCCCTGCTCCCAGGCCCTCCTCCCAGGCCCCGCTCAGGCCCTCCTCCCAGGCCCTGCTCCCAGGCCCTCCTCCCAGGCCCCTCTCAGGCCCTCCTCCCAGGACCTGCTCCCAGGCCCTCCTCCCAGGCCCTCCTACCCAGGCCCTCCTACCCAGGCCCTCCTACCCAGGCCCTCCTACCCAGGCCCTCCTCCCCAGGCCCTCCTCCCAGACTCTCCTCCCAGGCCCTGCTCCCAGGCCCTCCTCCCAGACTCTCCTCCCAGACTCTCCTCCCAGGCCCTCCTCCCAGGCCCTCCTCCCAGGCCCTCCTCCCAGACTCTCCTCCCAGACTCTCCTCCCAGGCCCTCCTCCCAGACTCTCCTCCCAGGCCCTCCTCCCAGACCCTCCTCCCAGGCCCTCCTCCCAGGCCCTCCTCCCAGGCCCTCCTCCCAGACCCTCCTCCCAGGCCCTCCTCCCAGACCCTCCTCCCAGGCCCTCCTCCCAGGCCCTCCTCCCAGACCCTCCTCCCAGGCCCTCCTCCCAGGCCCTCCTCCCAGGCCCTCCTCCCAGGCCCTCCTCCCAGGCCCTCCTCCCAGGCCCTCCTCCCAGGCCCTCCTCCCAGACTCTCCTCCCAGGCCCTCCTCCCAGGCCCTCCTTCCAGGCCCTCCTCCCAGACTCTCCTCCCAGGCCCTCCTCCCAGGCCCACCTTCCAGGCCCTCCTCCCAGACTCTCCTCCCAGGCCCTCCTCCCAGGCCCTCCTCCCAGACTCTCCTCCCAGACTCTCCTCCCAGACTCTCCTCCCAGGCCCTCCTCCCAGACTCTCCTCCCAGGCCCTCCTCCCAGGCCCACCTTCCAGGCCCTCCTCCCAGGCCCTCCTTCCAGGCCCTCCTCCCAGACCCTCCTTCCAGGCCCTCCTCCCAGACTCTCCTCCCAGGCCCTCCTCCCAGACTCTCCTCCCAGACTCTCCTCCCAGGCCCTCCTCCCAGGCCCTCCTTCCAGGCCCTCCTCCCAGACTCTCCTCCCAGGCCCTCCTCCCAGTCCCTCCTCCCAGGCCCTCCTCCCAGACCCTCCTCCCAGACCCTCCTCCCAGGCCCTCCTCCCAGACCCTCCTCCCAGGCCCTCCTCCCAGACCCTCCTCCCAGGCCCTCCTCCCAGACTCTCCTCCCAGACTCTCCTCCCAGACTCTCCTCCCAGACTCTCCTCCCAGGCCCTCCTCCCAGGCCCTCCTTCCAGGCCCTCCTCCCAGACTCTCCTCCCAGGCCCTCCTCCCAGGCCCTCCTCCCAGGCCCTCCTCCCAGGCCCTCCTCCCAGACTCTCCTCCCAGGCCCTCCTCCCAGGCCCTCCTCCCAGGCCCTCCTTCCAGGCCCTCCTCCCAGACTCTCCTCCCAGGCCCTGCTCCATGGCTGTTCTGACCCCTAAATGGACTATAAGCCATAAACCAGCCTAGAAGCCATCTGCGACCACCGCCATCACCCTGGCCTCTCAGCCAATCGCAGAGCAGCATCTCCAGATGGCCACAACGCTGGTGCAGCGAAGAGGATTTGTGTGGAAGGGGGGTGCAGAATTCTGCAGAAACACCAAATAATACATGCAGAGGCCGATTATCAAAATATAAATTATCAAAATCCTGAAAAAAAAGCTGTTAAATTCTACAACCACCTAAAAGGAAGCGATTTCCAAACCTTGCATAACATAGCCATCACCTACAGAGAGATGAACCTGGAGAAGAGTCCCTAAGCAAGCTGGTCCTGGGGCTCTGTTCACAAACACAAACACACCACACAGAGCCCCAGGACAGCAGCACAATTAGACCTAACCAAATCATGAGAAAACAAAAAGATAATTATTTGACACATTGGAAAGGATTCCCAAAAAAAGCAAACTAGAATGCTATTTGGCCCTAAACATGGAGTACACAGTGGCAGAATACCTGACCACTGTGACTGACCCAAAACTAAGGAAAGCTTTGACTATGTACAGACTCGGTGTGCATAGCCTTGCTATTGAGAAAGGCCGCCGTAGACAGACATGGCTCTCAAGAGAAGACAGGCTATGTGCTCACTGCCCACAAAATGAGGTGGAAACTGAGCTGCACTTCCTAACCTCATGCCCAATGTATGACCATATTAGAGACACATATTTCCCTCAGATCACACAGACCTACAAAGAATAAACACAAATGATAAACTCCCATATCTACTGGGTGAAATACCACAGTGTGCCATCACAGCAGCAAGATGTGGGACCTGTTGCCACAAGGGCAACCAGTGAAGAACAGACACCATTGTAAATACAACCCATATTTATGTTTATTTATTTTCCCTTTTGTATTTGAACTAATTGCACATTGTTACAACACTGTATATAGACATAATATGACATTTGAAATGTCTTTATTCCTTTGGGACTTTTGTGAGTGTAATGTTTACTGTTCATTTTTATTGTTTATTTCACTTTTGTTTATATTCTACTTCACTTGCTTTGGCAATGTTGACACATGTCTGCCGTTTGAATTGAATTGAATTGAGAGAGAGAGAGACGACACACACACACACACACACACACACACACACACACACACACACACACACACACACACACACACACACACACACACACACACACACACACACACACACGGTGACAGAAAGAGAGGGCACGTTGTTCTGTTAAATTATGTAGAATATTGGCCTGTTGGAAACTACAACTCCCTACTACATCTGTTAAACTATGTAGAATATTGGCCTGTTGGAAACTACAACTCCCTACTACATCTGTTAAACTATGCAGAATATTGGCCTATACAAACTTATTACATCCCACAGTTTGGGCGTGATCTCATTTATCTCGAGAGAAACGGAGCATTGAGCTCACAAAAACAAAAAACAAACATGTAATTCAAATAATTGAAGCGTCAATTTTGGTTAATCACTGTGAGATGTAAACACAGGCTAAACCTACATTCCATCTAAAGGTCAGGCAGCGTGTGTGTGTGTGTGTGTGTGTGTGTGTGTGTGTGTACAGTGTGTACAGTGTGTGTACAGTGTGTGTGTGTGTGTGTGTGTGTACAGTGTGTGTGTGTGTACAGTGTGTGTGTGTGTGTGTGTGTACAGTGTGTACAGTGTGTGTACAGTGTGTGTGTGTGTGTGTGTGTACTGTGTGTGTGTGTGTACAGTGTGTGCAGTGTGTGTACTGTGTGTGTGTGTGTGTGTGTGCTTCCAGTTGAAGCTCGCATCCGCTACAAGACCATGGTGCTTGCCTACGGAGCTGTGAGGGGAACGGCAGTACCTCCAGGTTCTGATCAGGCCCTACACCCAAACAAGGGCACTGCTTTCATCCACCTCTGGCCTGCTCGCCTCCCTACCACTGAGGAAGTACAGTTCCCGCTCAGCCCAGTCAAAACTGTTCGCTGCTCTGGCCCCCCAATGGTGGAACAAACTCCCTTACGACGCCAGGACAGCGGAGTCAATCACCACCTTCCGGAGACACCTGAAACCCCACCTCTTCAAGGAATACCTAGGATAGGATAAGTAATCCTTCTCACCCCCCCCCCCTTAAATGATTTAGATGCACTATTGTAAAGTGGCTGTTCCACTGGATGTCAGAAGGTGAATTCACCAATTTGTAAGTTGCTCTGGATAAGAGCGTCTGCTAAATGACTTAAATGTCAAATGTAATGTAAATGTGTGTGTGTGTGTGTACAGTGTGTGTGTGTGTGTGTGTGTGTGTGTGTGTGTGTGTGTGTGTGTGTGTGTGTGTGTGTGTGTGTGTGTGTGTGTGTGTGTACAGTGTGTGTGTGTGTACAGTGTGTGTATAGTTTGTGTGTGTACAGTGTGTGTACAGTGTGTGTGTGTGTGTGTGTGTGTGTGTGTGTGTGTGTGTGTGTACAGTGTGTACAGTGTGTGTGTACAGTGTGTGTACAGTGTGTGTACAGTGTGTACAGTGTGTGTGTACAGTGTGTGTGTGTGTGTACAGTGTGTGTGTACAGTGTGTACAGTGTGTGTACAGTGTGTGTGTGTGTGTGTGTACTGTGTGTGTGTGTACAGTGTGTGTGTGTACAGTGTGTGTGTGTGTGTGTGTGTACAGTGTGTACAGTGTGTGTGTGTACAGTGTGTGTGTGTGTGTGTGTGTCCATCTACTCTACAGTAGCATTACACACACAGATTATCCTGACTGTCAAACCTCCACCTCCACAGATTATCCTGACTGTCAAACCTCCACCCTACCTCCACAGATTATCCTGACTGTCAAACCTCCACCCCCACCTCCACAGATTATCCTGACTGTCAAACCCCCAACTCCACAGATTATCCTGACTGTCAAACCTCCACCCTACCTCCACAGATTATCCTGACTGTCAAACCCCCAACTCCACAGATTATCCTGACTGTCAAACCTCCACCCTACCTCCACAGATTATCCTGACTGTCAAACCCCCACCTCCACAGATTATCCTGACTGTCAAACCTCCACCCCTACCTCCACAGATTATCCTGACTGTCAAACCCCCAACTCCACAGATTATCCTGACTGTCAAACCTCCACCCCCACCTCCACAGATTAACCTCACTGTCAAACTTCCAGCTCCACCCCCACCTCCACAGATTATCCTGACTGTCAAACCTCCAGATTATCCTGACTGTCAAACCTCCACCCCCACCTCCACAGATTATCCTGACTGTCAAACCTCCACCCCCACCTCCACAGATTATCCTCACTGTCAAACCCCCACATCCACAGAGTATCCTGACTGTCAAACCTCCACCCCCACCTCCACAGATTATCCTGACTGTCAAACCTCCACCCCCACCTCCACAGATTATCCTCACTGTCAAACCTTTTTCTAAATATTTATGCCGCCTGACATAGCAAAATGAACGAGGGTCCAGCTTCCGAACAGACAGACTTTTGTGTGTGTGTGTGTGTGTGTGGGTGGGTGGACCGACAGACAGTGGTTGAATGTTCAGATCAGTTGGGCCTCAGTCCCAGAAAGCCTGTCTCTGTAACCTCAAACCAACCAAAATACATTCCTCAAACACATCATCTGCTCTTCTCATATCTCCTACTGCACCGTGACGTGTGTGTGTGTGTGTGTGTGTGTGTGTGTGTGTGTGTGTGTGTGTGATTCATATTATGATTATGTTCATATCATGTTGATTGACAGAGTTAGCAGGCTTCGCCACAGAGTTAGCAGGCTTCGCCACAGGTTAGCAGGCTTCGCCACAGAGTTAGCAGGCTTCGCCACAGAGTTAGCAGGCTTCGCCACAGAGTTAGCAGGCTTCGCCACAGAGTTAGCAGGCTTCGCCACAGAGTTAGCAGGCTTCTCCACAGAGTTAACAGGCTTCGCCACAGAGTTAGCAGGCTTCGCCACAGAGTTAGCAGGCTTCGCCACAGAGTTAGCAGGCTTCGCCACAGAGTTAGCAGGCTTCGCCACAGAGTTAACAGGCTTCGCCACAGGTTAGCAGGCTTCGCCACAGAGTTAGCAGGCTTCGCCACAGAGTTAGAAGGCTTCGCCACAGGTAAGCAGGCTTCGCCACAGAGTTAGCAGGCTTCGCCACAGGTTAGCAGGCTTCGCCACAGGTTAGCAGGCTTCGCCACAGGTTAGCAGGCTTCGCCACAGGTTAGCAGGCTTCGCCACAGAGTTAGCAGGCTTCGCCACAGAGTTAGCAGGCTTCGCCACAGAGTTAACAGGCTTCGCCACAGAGTTAGCAGGCTTCGCCACAGGTTAGCAGGCTTCTCCACAGAGTTAGCAGGCTTCTCCACAGAGTTAGCAGGCTTCGCCACAGGTTAGCAGGCTTCGCCACAGGTTAGCAGGCTTCGCCACAGAGTTAACAGGCTTCGCCACAGATTAGCAGGCTTCGCCACAGATTAGCAGGCTTCGCCACATCTTACTAACGTCGAAACAAAATGAAACCTAATTTGCCCCCAAATCTGGTTTGATTAATCCATAATGTCTCCATTATAAACTGATCCCTGGAGCAGCTGTTTGACAGGCGCTGATTAATGTGAGAGGATATTAAACCATTCAGCTGATAACTAGTAACGATCCCTGGATGGTCTCTTCAGCATGACAATATAATACAGGTGATATACGCTGAAGTCGAGCAGAAACAACCCCTTTTCTTCTTCTCCTTTTTCACCACAAAGACAATTAATTGTTCACTACAACGAAAACATAATATTGACAACATTATGAGACAACTGTCACGTTGGACAACATTATGAGACAACAGTAACTGTCACGTTGTCTAATTAAATGGACAACAATATGAGACAACTGTCACATTGTCTAATTAGATGGACAACATTATGAGACAACAGTAACTGTCACGTTGTCTAATTAGATGGACAACAATATGAGACAACAGTAACTGTCACATTGTCTAATTAGATGGACAACAATATGAGACAACAGTAACTGTCACGTTGTCTAATTAGATGGACAACAGTATGAGACAACTGTCACGTTGTCTAATTAGATGGACAACAATATGAGACAACAGTAACTGTCACGTTGTCTAATTAGATGGACAACAGTATGAGACAACTGTCACGTTGTCTAATTAGATGGACAACAGTATGAGACAACAGTAACTGTCACGTTGTCTAATTAGATGGACAACATTGAGACAACAGTAACTGTCACGTTGTCTAATTAGATGGACAACATTATGAGACAACAGTAACTGTCACATTGTCTAATTAGATGGACAACAGTATGAGACAACAGTAACTGTCACGTTGTCTAATTAGATGGACAACATTATGAGACAACAGTAACTGTCACGTTGTCTAATTAGATGGACAATATTAGAGGGAGAGAGAGAGAGAGAGAGGGGGGGGAGAGAGAGAGAGGGACAGAGACCAAGAGAGAGAAAGACCGAGAGAGAGAGAGACCGAGAGAGAGAGACCGAGAGAGAGAGACAGACAGACACAGAGAGAGAGAGAGAGGGACAGAGAGAGAGAGACAGAGCGACAGAGAGACAGAGAGAGAGACAGAGAAAGAGAGAGACAAAGAGAGAGAGAGAGAGAGAGACAAAGAGAGAGAGAGACAGACAGAGAGAGAGAGAGAGACAGAGAGAGAGAGAGAGAGACAGAGAGACAGAGAGAGAGAGAGAGAGAGAATACTTAACCTGTGTAAAAGACACCAAACATAGAAAATCATTAAACTAAATACTGTGACGACCCTCCCACTCTGTCTGCCGTATTCTCTCTTTGTTCTTGTTTCCTTATTAGGATGCCGGTGGGCGGAGTTGGGAGGGTCTTCAGCTACATGGGAAACACCTGGGCCTGGTGTGTCCCAGGATAAATAGACCTCTTCCACATTCATGGAGGGGACTCTCTCCATGCAGACACCTTTACAGATTTTGTTGTGTTTCTTGGTGTTGTTTTGGCTGTTTGCTTTGGCATCTTTCAACACCCTGCATTATCACATTCATGCAAAACTTTCACTTACACTACTGATTACTGATTACACACACCATTGTATATTGTACTTAGTTTACTTTATTTAATAAATATATGTTTTGTTACTCCTTATCTCCACGTTGTCTCCCTTTTGTTTGCGGGCTTTGAGCCGGTTCGTGACAATACAGAATTAGTGATCATAGCCTGGTTATTTAAACAGGACGCCATCAAACAACATGGCTGACCAGCGAGGACAGACTATGTCATAACTGTGGGTCAGGACCAGAGAGGACAGACTATGTCATAACTGTGGGTCAGGACCAGAGAGGACAGACTATGTCATAACTGTGGGTCAGGGCCAGAGGAGAGGACAGACTATGTCATAACTGTGGGTCAGGGCCAGAGAGGACAGACTATGTCATAACTGTGGGTCAGGACCAGAGAGGACAGACTATGTCATAACTGTGGGTCAGGGCCAGAGAGGACAGACTATGTCATAACTGTGGGTCAGGACCAGAGAGGACAGACTATGTCATAACTGTGGGTCAGGACCAGAGAGGACAGACTATGTCATAACTTTGGGTCAGGGCCAGAGAGGACAGACTATGTCATAACTGTGGGTCAGGGCCAGAGGAGAGGACAGACTACGTCATAACTGTGGGTCAGGACCAGAGAGGTCAGACTATGTCATAACTGTGGGTCAGGACCAGAGAGGACAGACTATGTAATAACTGTGGGTCAGGGCCAGAGGAGAGGACAGACTATGTCATAACTGTGGGTCAGGGCCAGAGAGGACAGACTATGTCATAACTGTGGGTCAGGACCAGAGGAGAGGACAGACTATGCCATAACTGTGGGTCAAGACCAGAGGAGAGGACAGACTATGTCATAACTGTGGGTCAGGGCCAGAGGAGAGGACAGACTATGTCATAACTGTGGGTCAGGACCAGAGGAGAGGACAGACTATGCCATAACTGTGGGTCAGGGCCAGAGGAGAGGACAGACTATGTCATAACTGTGCGTCAGGACCAGAGAGGACAGACTATGTCATAACTGTGGGTCAGGGCCAGAGAGGACAGACTATGTCATAACTGTGGGTCAGGGCCAGAGGAGAGGACAGACTATGTCATAACTGTGCGTCAGGACCAGAGAGGACAGACTATGTCATAACTGTGGGTCAGGGCCAGAGAGGACAGACTATGTCATAACTGTGGGTCAGGGCCAGAGGAGAGGACAGACTACGTCATAACTGTGGGTCAGGGCCAGAGACATAGTTATACAGTAACCCAGTTATACAGTTATACAGTAATCCAGTTATACAGTAATCCAGTTATACAGTAATCCAGTTATACAGTAATCCAGTTATACAGTAATCCAGTTATACGGTAACCCGGTTATCCAGTTATACAGTAACCCGGTTATACGGTAACCCGGTTATACAGTAATCCAGTTATACGGTAACCCGGTTATACGGTAACCCGGTTATACAGTAATCCAGTTATACGGTAACCCGGTTATACGATAATTGTGCCAGCCCGAGAGAGAGTACATGAGGACTGACCTTCTGACCTCTACATCATCCTCTCACCTGTGTCACCTGTGGAGCACCCTGGTTTATTTAACCAACCACAGGGCAGAGAGCAAGGCCAACTGAGGAAACAACTGGAGGTCAGCAGCCCTCCTACGGGGCGTGGCGTCCCATCTGGGCCGGGCCCGACTGGGCCTGGACACTACAGTAGTCTGGGAGAATTCAGTTTTTCACTTCAGTCAAAATGAACTGAGAATCTCCTAGAAAACAATAGGCTGCTGTACACACATCTCTCTCTCCTGTCTGTCATGAAGTCATACAGACAGATGGTTAGAATCCCCTGGTCCTGGGCCACTGTTCTCTTCCAGACCTGACTCACACTGACACAGCTCGTGAGTCACAGCCATTGGCCTAGTCAGGCCCACAGGGTGAGGCAGGACACTCAGGGTTGATGGATGGACAGGCAAGGAGAGGTGGCTGTTTTAGGGACCCTGTACTTGTGTTCCATGCAGTGGATAGAACTCCTATCCTCCTCCTGCTCCTCTCTCCTCCTCCTCTCTCCTCTCCTCTCTCTCCTCCTCTCTCTCCTCCTCTCTCTCCTCTCTCTCTCCTCTCTCTCCTCCTTTCCTCCTCCTCCTCTCTCTTCCTCCTCCTCTCTCTCCTCCTCTCTCTTCTCCTCCTCTCTCTCCTCCTCTCTCTCCTCCTTTCCTCCTCCTCCTGCTCCTCTCTCTCCTCCTCCTCTCTCTCCTCCTCCTCTCTCTCATCCTGCTCCTCTCTCTCTTCCTCCTCCTCTCTCCTCCTCTCTCTCCTCCTTTCCTCCTCCTCCTGCTCCTCTCTCCTCCTTTCCTCCTCCTCTCTCCTCTTTTCATCCTCCTCCCATCTCCTCCTGCTCCTCTCTCCTCCTTTCCTCCTCCTTTCCTACTCCTCCTGCTCCTCTCTCCTCCTTTCCTCCTCCTTTCTCCTCCCCCACCTCCTCTCTCCTCCTCCTCTACCCTCCTCTACCTTCCTCCTCCCCATCTCTTCCTCTCCCCTTTCCATTCTGTTCTTGGGCCTCTGGCACTTCACAATAACCTACTTATAATGGCAGCGCCAGAGGAAAGAGTGAAATGAATGAATTGATTTCTTCCTCATATAATACAACCCCTAACCGGCACTAAAGACATTCCATTTAGTTGGAGACAGACTGTGTTTTCCTGTAGATAAAGTCTCAATTCTCTCTTCAGAAAAGAAGGTTTTGTTCACCTGTTGGTGTTTGCTTTGGTATCGGCTAATGAAATCACCAAAACCAGAAATTCCCTGGCTACGCCAGACTCTGCTTTGTCATATACCAGGCAACCCGAGATTCTGCTTTATCACACACCTGGCAACCCGAGATTCTGCATGATCACATACCTGGCAATCCGAGATTCTGCATTATCACACACCTGCAACCCGAGATTCTGCATTAACACACACCTGGCAACCCAAGATTTTGCATTATCACACACCTGTTAACCCGAGATTCTGCATTATCACACACCTGGCAACGCCAGATTCTGCCTTATCACATACCTGGCAACCTGAGATGCTGCATTATCACATACCGGGCAACCCGAGATCTGCATTATCACACACCTGGCAACCCGAGAATCTTCTTCATCACATACCTGGCAACGTCATTTTCTACTTTATTACACACCTGGCAACCCGAGAATCTTCTTCATCACAAACCTGGCAACGTCATTTTTTACTTTATCACATACCTGGCAACGCTAGATTCTCCTTTATTACATACCTGGCAACCCCGAGATTCTGCTTTATCACAATCTGCTCTCCCATCGTTTCTCCAAGCCTCTTCCAGGCTCTCTTCCAACCTCTCTCTCACTACCAGCCTTTCCCAGCCACACCTAGCCTCTTTCCGAGATTCTCTCCCAGCCTCTCTCCCACCCAACAACACCAGATTCTACTTTATCACATACCTGGCAACGTCAGATGCCAGACAGACAAGCAGAATTTCCAGGCTTCATCCTAACCTTTAAATCATCAAACTTGTGCAGTGTCCCAAATTCCACCCTATTCCCTACATAGTGCACTACATTTAACCAGGGCACAAAAGCAGTGCTCTATGTAGGGAATAGGGTGCATCATGATGTAATAACTCAGCACTATACAGGAGCCTACAGTGTATATATATTAAACCCTTGAATGAGTAGGTGTGTCCAACTGTTGACTGGTACTATATACAGTATATACAGTACCAGTCAAATATATACAGTACCAGTCAAATATATATAGTACCAGTCAAATATATACAGTACCAGTCAAATATATACAGTACCAGTCAAATATACACAGTACCAGTCAAATATATATATAGTACCAGTCAAATATATACAGTACCAGTCAAATATATATAGTACCAGTCAAATATATATAGTACCAGTCAAATATATACAGTACCAGTCAAATATATACAGTACCAGTCAAATATATACAGTACCAGTCAAATATATACAGTACCAGTCAAAAATATACAGTACCAGTCAAATATATATAGTACCAGTCAAATATATTTAGTACCAGTCAAATATATACAGTACCAGTCAAATATATACAGTACCAGTCAAATATATATAGTACCAGTCAAAAGTTGGACACACCTACTCATTCAAGGGATTTTATTTTTGTTGTATTTTCTACATTGTACGGTGTTTCCTCTGACACATTGGTGCGTCTGGCTTCCGGGGTTAAGTGGGCATTGTGTCAAGAAGCAGTGCGGCTTGGTTGGGTCGTGTTTCGGAGGACGCACGGCTCTCTGCCTTCGTCTCTCCCGAGTCCATGGGGGAGTTGCAGCGATGAGACAACACTGTAACTACCAATTGGAAACCAGGACAAAATAAATAAACTCCCTATACATAAAATACAAGTTTATAAATATGAAAATCTCTCTCTTAAATCAGTCTCCTCAGTTATGCCAGATAAGACAGACATAAACCAAAAGGTTCTGCTCCCCAATCCAACACCACCTCTATCCAAACACGTCAGACAATATTGGCAGACAGGTTGCAAACCATTTTGTTCTGTTCAGCAGTAGAGCCTTAGGGCTGGATGGGGCTGAAATATCCTGGCTGAGTCCGAAATGGCACTCTATTCCCTATATAGTGCACTACTTTGGACCAGAGGCCCTGGGGGAAAAATGGTGCACTACATAGGGAACAAGGTGCCATTTGGGACTCAAGCCGTCTCTCCATACAGTACATGTAGGTGTGGTTGGTGGGGTCTGACGGAGCAAATTGGCTGCACTTCACATGGATTCACTCCAGGCTAGAACATGCTGATAGTGCACCTGATGTCTGGGTCTACTGCTGCAGCCTCATGCAGCCTCCTACTGCTGCAGCCTCCTGCAGCCTCCTACTGCTGCAGCCTCCTACTGCTGCAGCCTCCTACTGCTGCAGCCTCCTACTGCTGCAGCCTCCTGCAGCCCCCTGCAGCCTGCTGCAGCCTCCTACTGCTTCAGCCTCCTACTGCTTCAGCCTCCTACTGCTTCAGCCTCCTACTGCTGCAGCCTCCTACTGCTGCAGCCTCCTACTGCTGCAGCCTCCTACTGCTGCAGCCTCCTACTGCTGCAGCCCCCTGCAGCCCCCTGCAGCCTCCTGCAGCCTCCTACTGCTGCAGCCTCCTACTGCTGCAGCCTCCTACTGCTGCATACCCATGATGACCAACACAGACTCCAGTATCATACTGCAGACCACTGTGGTGAACACGGAGCAGAAGACCCAGTCTGTCTCTCTCCCCTCACAGAACCAGTCTGTCTCTCTCTCCTCACAGACCCAGTCTGTCTCTCTCTCCTCACAGACCCAGTCTGTCTCTCTCTCCTCACAGACCCAGTCTGTCTCTCTCTCCTCACAGACCCAGTCTGTCTCTCTCTCCTCACAGACCCAGTCTGTCTCTCTCCCCTCACAGACCCAGTCTGTCTCTCTCTCCTCACAGACCCAGTCTGTCTCTCTCTCCCCTCACAGACCCAGTCTGTCTCTCTCTCCTCACAGACCCAGTCTGTCTCTCTCTCCTCACAGACCCAGTCTGTCTCTCTCCCCTCACAGACCCAGTCTGTCTCTCTCCTCACAGACCCAGTCTGTCTCTCTCCCCTCACAGAACCAGTCTGTCTCTCTCTCCTCACAGACCCAGTCTGTCTCTCTCCCTCACAGACCCAGTCTGTCTCTCTCCCCTCACAGACCCAGTCTGTCTCTCTCCCTCACAGACCCACTCTGTCTCTCTCTCCTCACAGACCCAGTCTGTCTCTCTCTCCTCACAGACCCAGTCTGTCTCTCTCTCCTCACAGACCCAGTCTGTCTCTCTCCCCTCACAGACCCAGTCTGTCTCTCTCTCCTCACAGACCCAGTCTGTCTCTCTCCCCCTCCCTCACAGACCCAGTCTGTCTCTCTCTCCTCACAGACCCAGTCTGTCTCTCTCTCCTCACAGACCCAGTCTGTCTCTCTCTCCTCACAGACCCAGTCTGTCTCTCTCTCCTCACTGACCCAGTCTGTCTCTCTCTCCTCACAGACCCAGTCTGTCTCTCTCTCTCCTCACAGACCCAGTCTGTCTCTCTCTCCTCACAGACCCAGTCTGTCTCTCTCTCCTCACAGACCCAGTCTGTCTCTCTCTCCTCACAGACCCAGTCTGTCTCTCTCTCCTCACAGACCCAGTCTGTCTCTCTCCCCTCACAGACCCAGTCTGTCTCTCTCCCCTCACAGACCCAGTCTGTCTCTCTCTCCTCACAGACCCAGTCTGTCTCTCTCCCCTCACAGACCCAGTCTGTCTCTCTCTCCTCACAGACCCAGTCTGTCACTCTCTCCTCACAGACCCAGTCTGTCTCTCTCTCCTCACAGACCCAGTCTGTCTCTCTCCCCTCACAGACCCAGTCTGTCTCTCTCTCTCCTCACAGACCCAGTCTGTCTCTCTCTTCTCACAGACCCAGTCTGTCTCTCTCTCCTCACAGACCCAGTCTGTCTCTCTCCCCTCACAGACCCAGTCTGTCTCTCTCTCCTCACAGACCCAGTCTGTCTCTCTCCCCTCACAGACCCAGTCTGTCTCTCTCCCCTCACAGACCCAGTCTGTCTCTCTCTCCTCACAGACCCAGTCTGTCTCTCTTCTCTCACAGACCCAGTCTGTCTCTCTCTCCTCACAGACCCAGTCTGTCTCTCTCTCCTCACAGACCCAGTCTGTCTCTCTCTCCTCACAGACCCAGTCTGTCTCTCTCTCCTCACAGACCCAGTCTGTCTCTCTCTTCTCACAGACCCAGTCTGTCTCTCTCTCCTCACAGACCCAGTCTGTCTCTCTCCCCTCACAGACCCAGTCTGTCTCTCTCTCCTCACAGACCCAGTCTGTCTCTCTCCCCTCACAGACCCAGTCTGTCTCTCTCTCCTCACAGACCCAGTCTGTCTCTCTCTCCTCACAGACCCAGTCTGTCTCTCTCCCCTCACAGACCCAGTCTGTCTCTCTCTCCTCACAGACCCAGTCTGTCTCTCTCTCCTCACAGACCCAGTCTGTCTCTCTCCCCTCACAGACCCAATCTGTCTCTCTCCCCTCACAGACCCAGTCTGTCTCTCTCTCCTCACAGACCCAGTCTGTCTCTCTCCTCACAGACCCAGTCTGTCTCTCTCTCCTCACAGACCCAGTCTGTCTCTCTCCCCTCACAGACCCAGTCTGTCTCTCTCCCCTCACAGACCCAGTCTGTCTCTCTCTACTCACAGACCCAGTCTGTCTCTCTCTCCTCACAGACCCAGTCTGTCTCTCTCCCCTCACAGACCCAGTCTGTCTCTCTCTCCTCACAGACCCAGTCTGTCTCTCTCTCCTCACAGACCCAGTCTGTCTCTCTCTCCTCACAGACCCAGTCTGTCTCTCTCCCTCACAGACCCAGTCTGTCTCTCCCCTCACAGACCCAGTCTGTCTCTCTCTCCTCACAGACCCAGTCTGTCTCTCTCCCCTCACAGACCCAGTCTGTCTCTCTCCCCTCACAGACCCAGTCTGTCTCTCTCCTCACAGACCCAGTCTGTCTCTCTCTCCTCACAGACCCAGTCTGTCTCTCTCTCCTCACAGACCCAGTCTGTCTCTCTCTCCTCACAGACCCAGTCTGTCTCTCTCCCCTCACAGACCCAGTCTGTCTCTCTCTCCTCACAGACCCAGTCTGTCTCTCTCCCTCACAGACCCAGTCTGTCTCTCTCCCCTCACAGACCCAGTCTGTCTCTCCCCCTCACAGACCCAGTCTGTCTCTCCCCCTCACAGACCCAGTCTGTCTCTCTCTTCTCACAGACCCAGTCTGTCTCTCTCTCCTCACAGACCCAGTCTGTCTCTCTCTCCCTCACAGACCCAGTCTGTCTCTCTCTCCTCACAGACCCAGTCTGTCTCTCTCTCCTCACAGACCCAGTCTGTCTCTCTCTCCTCACAGACCCAGTCTGTCTCTCTCCCCTCACAGACCCAGTCTGTCTCTCTCTCCTCACAGACCCAGTCTGTCTCTCTCTCCTCACAGACCCAGTCTGTCTCTCTCCCCTCACAGACCCAGTCTGTCTCTCTCTCCTCACAGACCCAGTCTGTCTCTCTCTCCTCACAGACCCAGTCTGTCTCTCTCTCCTCACAGACCCAGTCTGTCTCTCTCTCCTCACAGACCCAGTCTGTCTCTCTCCCCTCACAGACCCAGTCTGTCTCTCTCCCTCACAGACCCAGTCTGTCTCTCTCCCCTCACAGACCCAGTCTGTCTCTCTCCCCCTCACAGACCCAGTCTGTCTCTCTCTCCTCACAGACCCAGTCTGTCTCTCTCTCCTCACAGACCCAGTCTGTCTCTCTCCCTCACAGACCCAGTCTGTCTCTCTCTCCTCACAGACCCAGTCTGTCTCTCTCTCCTCACAGACCCAGTCTGTCTCTCTCTCCTCACAGACCCAGTCTGTCTCTCTCTCCTCACAGACCCAGTCTGTCTCTCTCTCCTCACAGACCCAGTCTGTCTCTCTCTCCTCACAGACCCAGTCTGTCTCTCTCCCTCACAGACCCAGTCTGTCTCTCTCCCTCACAGACCCAGTCTGTCTCTCTCTCCTCACAGACCCAGTCTGTCTCTCTCCCCCTCACAGACCCAGTCTGTCTCTCTCTCCTCACAGACCCAGTCTGTCTCTCTCTCCTCACAGACCCAGTCTGTCTCTCCCCTCACAGACCCAGTCTGTCTCTCTCCCCTCACAGACCCAGTCTGTCTCTCTCCCTCACAGACCCAGTCTGTCTCTCCCCCTCACAGACCCAGTCTGTCTCTCTCCCCTCACAGACCCAGTCTGTCTCTCTCCCTCACAGACCCAGTCTGTCTCTCTCCCCCTCACAGACCCAGTCTGTCTCTCTCCCCTCACAGACCCAGTCTGTCTCTCTCTCCTCACAGACCCAGTCTGTCTCTCTCTCCTCACAGACCCAGTCTGTCTCTCTCTCCTCACAGACCCAGTCTGTCTCTCTCCTCACAGACCCAGTCTGTCTCTCTCCCCTCAGACCCAGTCTGTCTCTCTCCCCTCACAGACCCAGTCTGTCTCTCTCTCCTCACAGACCCAGTCTGTCTCTCTCTCCTCACAGACCCAGTCTGTCTCTCTCCCCTCACAGACCCAGTCTGTCTCTCTCCCCTCACAGACCCAGTCTGTCTCTCTCCCCTCACAGACCCAGTCTGTCTCTCTCCCCTCACAGACCCAGTCTGTCTCTCTCTCTCCTCACAGACCCAGTCTGTCTCTCTCTCCCTCACAGACCCAGTCTGTCTCTCTCTCTCCTCACAGACCCAGTCTGTCTCTCTCTCCCCTCACAGACCCAGTCTGTCTCTCTCTCTCCTCACAGACCCAGTCTGTCTCTCTCTCCTCACAGACCCAGTCTGTCTCTCTCTCCTCACAGACCCAGTCTGTCTCTCTCTCCTCACAGACCCAGTCTGTCTCTCTCTCCTCACAGACCCAGTCTGTCTCTTCTCCTCACAGACCCAGTCTGTCTCTCTCTCCTCACAGACCCAGTCTGTCTCTCTCTCCTCACAGACCCAGTCTGTCTCTCTCCCCTCACAGACCCAGTCTGTCTCTCTCTCCTCACAGACCCAGTCTGTCTCTCTCCCCTCACAGACCCAGTCTGTCTCCCCTCACAGACCCAGTCTGTCTCTCTCTCCTCACAGACCCAGTCTGTCTCTCTCTCCTCACAGACCCAGTCTGTCTCTCTCCCCTCACAGACCCAGTCTGTCTCTCTCCCCTCACAGACCCAGTCTGTCTCTCTCTCCACACAGACCCAGTCTGTCTCTCTCTCCACACAGACCCAGTCTGTCTCTCTCCCCTCACAGACCCAGTCTGTCTCTCTCTCCTCACAGACCCAGTCTGTCTCTCTCTCCACACAGACCCAGTCTGTCTCTCTCTCCACACAGACCCAGTCTGTCTCTCTCCCCTCACAGACCCAGTCTGTCTCTCTCCTCACAGACCCAGTCTGTCTCTCTCCCCTCACAGACCCTGTCTGTCTCTCTCTCCTCACAGACCCAGTCTGTCTCTCTCCCCTCACAGACCCAGTCTGTCTCTCTCTCCTCACAGACCCAGTCTGTCTCTCTCCCCTCACAGACCCAGTCTGTCTCTCTCTCCTCACAGACCCAGTCTGTCTCTCTCTCCTCACAGACCCAGTCTGTCTCTCTCCCCTCACAGACCCAGTCTGTCTCTCTCCCCTCACAGACCCAGTCTGTCTCTCTCTCCCCTCACAGACCCAGTCTGTCACTCTCTCCTCACAGACCCAGTCTGTCTCTCTCTCCTCACAGACCCAGTCTGTCTCTCTCCCCTCACAGACCCAGTCTGTCTCTCTCTCCTCACAGACCCAGTCTGTCTCTCTCTCCTCACAGACCCAGTCTGTCTCTCTCCCCTCACAGACCCAGTCTGTCTCTCTCTCCTCACAGACCCAGTCTGTCTCTCTCTCCTCACAGACCCAGTCTGTCTCTCTCTCCTCACAGACCCAGTCTGTCTCTCTCCCCTCACAGACCCAGTCTGTCTCTCTCCCCTCACAGACCCAGTCTGTCTCTCTCTCCTCACAGACCCAGTTTGTCTCTCTCTCCTCACAGACCCAGTCTGTCTCTCTCCCCTCACAGACCCAGTCTGTCTCTCTCTCTCCTCACAGACCCAGTCTGTCTCTCTCTCTCCTCACAGACCCAGTCTGTCTCTCTCCCCTCACAGACCCAGTCTGTCACTCTCTCCTCACAGACCCAGTCTGTCTCTCTCTCCTCACAGACCCAGTCTGTCACTCTCCCCTCACAGACCCAGTCTGTCTCTCTCTCCTCACAGACCCAGTCTGTCTCTCTCCCCTCACAGACCCAGTCTGTCACTCTCTCCTCACAGACCCAGTCTGTCTCTCTCCCCTCACAGACCCAGTCTGTCTCTCTCCCCTCACAGACCCAGTCTGTCTCTCTCCCCTCACAGACCCAGTCTGTCTCTCTCTCCACACAGACCCAGTCTGTCTCTCTCTCCACACAGACCCAGTCTGTCTCTCTCCCCTCACAGACCCAGTCTGTCTCTCTCTCCTCACAGACCCAGTCTGTCTCTCTCTCCACACAGACCCAGTCTGTCTCTCTCTCCACACAGACCCAGTCTGTCTCTCTCCCCTCACAGACCCAGTCTGTCTCTCTCCTCACAGACCCAGTCTGTCTCTCTCCCCTCACAGACCCAGTCTGTCTCTCTCTCCTCACAGACCCAGTCTGTCTCTCTCCCCTCACAGACCCAGTCTGTCTCTCTCTCCTCACAGACCCAGTCTGTCTCTCTCTCCTCACAGACCCAGTCTGTCTCTCTCTCCTCACAGACCCAGTCTGTCTCTCTCCCCTCACAGACCCAGTCTGTCTCTCTCTCCTCACAGACCCAGTCTGTCTCTCTCTCCTCACAGACCCAGTCTGTCTCTCTCTCCTCACAGACCCAGTCTGTCTCTCTCCCCTCACAGACCGGGTCCCTAGGTTCATTATCCCTGGCTAAAGCATCTGGTCATGACAACCCTCCACACTGTATGATAGACCACACCCCACCAGGCTGGCATTGTGGTAGAGGGAGGCAGACAGCCTCTCTCCTGATTCGCTAACTGCAGGTTAACAATGGGGTTACTCCAAGAGGTCACGCTACAGAGATCAGCCCTCGCCGGCTACAGCCTACTGCGCTACCAGCCGTAACCAAGCTTCTCTCAGGCTCTCTCCCAACCTCTCACCCAGCCTCTCTCTTCCTGCCTCTCTCTACCAGCCGTAACCAAGCTTCTCTCAGGCTCTCTTCCAGCCTCTCTCTTCCAGCCATAACCAAGCTTCTCTCAGTCTCTCACCCAGCCTCTCTCCCAGCCTCTCTTCCTGCCTCTCTCTACCAGCCGTAACCAAGCTGCTCTTAGGCTCTCTCCCAGCCTCTCTCTCTACCAGCTTCTCTCTACTAGCCTCTCTCTCTACCAGCCTCTCTCCTAGCATCTCTCTCTACCAGCCTCTCCCAGGCTCTCTTCCAGCCTCTCTCCCTCTCTACCAGCCTTTCCCAGACTCTCTCCCCAGCCTCTCTGTCTCCCAGAGCTCCAACTCACAGCCCTGTACCCCAACCCCAGTCACATAACCAGACCCAGCTCCAACCCACAGACCTGTACCCCAACCCCAGTCACATAACCAGACCCAGCTCCAACCCACAGACCTGTACCCCAACCCCAGTCACATAACCAGACCCAGCTCCAACCCACAGCCCTGTACCCCAACCCCAGTCACATAACCAGACCCAGCTCCAACCCACAGACCTGTACCCCAACCCCAGTCACATAACCAGACCCAGCTCCAACCCACAGACCTGTACCCCAACCCCAGTCACATAACCAGACCCAGCTCCAACCCACAGACCTGTACCCCAACCCCAGTCACATAACCAGACCCAGCTCCAACCCACAGCCCTGTACCCCAACCCCAGTCACATAACCAGACCCAGCTCCAACCCACAGACCTGTACCCCAACCCCAGTCACATAACCAGACCCAGCTCCAACCCTGTACCCCAACCCCAGTCACATAACCAGACCCAGCTCCAACCCTGTACCCCAACCCCAGTCACATAACCAGACCCAGCTCCAACCCACAGCCCTGTACCCCAACCCCAGTCACATAACCAGACCCAGCTCCAACCCACAGACCTGTACCCCAACCCCAGTCACATAACCAGACCCAGCTCCAACCCACAGCCCTGTACCCCAACCCCAGTCACATAACCAGACCCAGCTCCAACCCACAGACCTGTACCCCAACCCCAGTCACATAACCAGACCCAGCTCCAACCCACAGCCCTGTACCCCAACCCCAGTCACATAACCAGACCCAGCTCCAACCCTGTACCCCAACCCCAGTCACATAACCAGACCCAGCTCCAACCCTGTACCCCAACCCCAGTCACATAACCAGACCCAGCTCCAACCCACAGCCCTGTACCCCAACCCCAGTCACATAACCAGACCCAGCTCCAACCCACAGACCTGTACCCCAACCCCAGTCACATAACCAGACCCAGCTCCAACCCACAGACCTGTACCCTAACCCCAGTAACATAACCAGACCCAGCTCCAACCCACAGCCCTGTACCCTAACCCCAGTAACATAACCAGACCCAGCTCCAACCCACAGCCCTGTACCCTAACCCCAGTCACATAACCAGACCCAGCTACAACCCACAGACCTGTACCCCAACCCCAGTCACATAACCAGACCCAGCTCCAACCCACAGACCTGTACCCTAACCCCAGTAACATAACCAGACCCAGCTCCAACCCACAGACCTGTACCCCAACCCCAGTCACATAACCAGACCCAGCTCCAACCCACAGCCCTGTACCCCAACCCCAGTCACATAACCAGACCCAGCTCCAACCCTGTACCCCAACCCCAGTCACATAACCAGACCCAGCTCCAACCCACAGACCTGTACCCCAACCCCAGTAACATAACCAGACCCAGCTCCAACCCACAGACCTGTACCCCAACCCCAGTCACATAACCAGACCCAGCTCCAACCCTGTACCCCAACCCCAACCCCAGTCACATAACCAGACCCAGCTCCAGCCTCAGAACATCCACTGGTCTCCATAGGAACATGAAAACAGAACATCTACTGGTCTCCATAGGAACAAGAAAACAGAACATCCTCTGGTCTCCATAGGAACATGAAAACAGAACATCCACTGGTCTCCATAGGAACATTAAAACAGAACATCTACTGGTCTACATAGGAACATGAAAACAGAACATCCACTGGTCTCCATAGGAACATGAAAACAGAACATCCACTGGTATCCATAGGAACATGAAAACAGAACATCTACTGGTCTCCATAGGAACATGAAAACAGAACATCTACTGGTCTCCATAGGAACATGAAAACAGAACATCTACTGGTCTCCATAGGAACATGAAAACAGAACATCTACTGGTCTCCATAGGAACATGAAAACAGAACAAAAGACATTGACAAACAGTAATGTTTCGTGAACAGCTGATGACTTTGATGTCTGGTCCAATCAGATCACTGACAGAGCTTTGACGGCTAATCTGATTGGGTGGTATGTTTAAATGACTGGCACTGAGAGACTTCAGACAGCTATTTATAATTAACATTTAATGTAAATCCCAAAATGGCACTCTATGATCATAGGGAATAGGATGTCATTTGGGAGACACCCTAAAAGTATGTCTCCCCGAAGTCAGTCCTCCTGTGAGCCAGCAGGGGGATTAGAATACATTAAATGATCTTGGTTTGAGATGAAGCACACGCCTCCTCAGAAAGAAACATATCTGGGCTTTTTGATGGGCACTGCCAACAGAGACATTGGTTTTGGTTCCAGTGCTGCCTGGGGTCCATCTTGGATTCCTGGTTGTTCCCGGGCATAGAGATAAGGATTATACTGGTCCATCTTTCAGTACCAAGCTCCATCACTAAGGTACAGAGGATTAGCTTTAGCCTAGTAAAGAAGTGCCAGGATAAACTGATGATGGGGATAAGAGAGAGAGATGGAGAATGAGAGAGAGATGGAGAACGAGAGAGAGAGAGAGAGAGAGAGAGAGAGAGAGAGAGAGAGAGAGGTGGAGAGAGATGGAGAACGAGAGAGATGGAGAGAGAGAGAGAGAGAGAGAGAGAGAGAGAGAGATGGAGAACGAGAGAGATGGAGAGAGAGCATGAGAGAGAGATGGAGAACGAGACGGAGAGAGCATGAGAGATGGAGAGAGCTAGAGAGAGTGCAAGAGGAGAAAGAGAGAGGTTCACTTGCTTTGGCAATGTAAGCATGTTTCCCATGCCAATGAAGCCCATTGAATTGAGACAGAGGAAGAGAGAGAAGAAGAGAGAGAGTCCTGAGCTGGGACTGCCTAGCTTCCCTCTGTTGATAGATGACAACATCACAGCCTATACTAACAGACAGTCTCCCTGAAGCCCTGACTAACCCAGGCCTAACCCAGGCCTAACCCAGCCCTGACTAACCCAGGCCTAACCCAGCCCTGACTAACCCAGGCCTCTACCCAGCCCTGACTAACACAGGCCCGAGCCAGCCCTGACTAACCCAGGCCTAACCCAGCCCTGACTAACCCAGGCCTCTACCCAGCCCTGACTAACACAGGCCTCTACCCAGCCCTGACTAACACAGGCCTCTACCCAGCCCTGACTAACCCAGGCCTCTACCCAGCCCTGACTAACACAGGCCCGAGCCAGCCCTGACTAACCCAGGCCTCTAGCCAGCCCTGACTAACCCAGGCCTCTACCCAGCCCTGACTAACCCAGGCCTCTACCCAGCCCTGACTAACCCAGGCCTCTACCCAGCCCTGACTAACCCAGGCCTCTACCCAGCCCTGACTAACCCAGGCCTCTACCCAGCCCTGACTAACCCAGGCCTCTACCCAGCCCAGACTAACACAGGCCTCAAGCCAGCCCTGACTAACCCAGGCCTCTGGCCAGCCCTGACTAACCAAGGCCTCTACCCAGCCCTGACTAACCTAGGCCCTAGGCAGCCCTGACTCACCCAGGCCCTAGCCAGCCTTGACTCACCCAGGCCCTAGCCAGCCCTGACTAATCCAGGCCTCTAGCCAGCCCTGACTAACCCAGGCCTCTACCCAGCCTTGACTAACCCAGGCCCTACCCAGTCCTGACTAACCCAGGCCTAACCCAGCCCTGACTAACCCAGGCCTCTAGCCAGCCCTGACTAACCCAGGCCCTAGCCAGCCCTGACTAACCCAGGCCTCTACCCAGCCCTGACTAACCCAGGCCTCTAGCCAGCCCTGACTAACCCAGGCCTAACCCAGCCCTGACTAACCCAGGCCCTAGCCAGCCCTGACTAACCCAGGCCCTAGCCAGCCCTGACTAACCCAGGCCTCTGGCCAGCCCTGACCAACCAAGGCCTCTACCCAGCCCTGACTAACCCAGGCCCTAGGCAGCCCTGACTAACCCAGGCCCCTAGCCAGCCCTGACTAACCCAGGCCCTAGCCAGCCTTGACTAACCCAGGCCTCTAGCCAGCTCTGACTAACCCAGGCCCGAGCCAGCCCTGACTAACCCAGGCCTCTAGCCAGCCCTGACTAACCCAGGCCTCTACCCAGCCTTGACTAACCCAGGCCCCAGCCAGCCCTGACTAACCCAGGCCTCTAGCCAGCCCTGACTAACCCAGGCCTCTACCCAGCCTTGACTAACCCAGGCCCCAGCCAGCCCTGACTAACCCAGGCCCTAGCCAGCCACGCCTACCAAACCTTCCACTAAACAGTAGCTTTAACCTGCAGAGCCTCACCCATAACATTCTACATCTCACTGCTAAACATCAACAACAACACAGATCAGCTTGATCTGATTAGCTTTCATGTTGTCAACCCCGTACATGTTTCCTGACCATGGTATTGTATAGATCCTCCCTCAGTCTTCAGTCAGCAGCCAAATAGGAAGAGATTCTGTTTCCTTTGGTAAACACAGGAAAATGGCTGCTGGCTAAATTCATTATAAAGTGGAAATGAAGTTCACAGACATTCATTCTCAACCTCAAGCCCCAACCTCAACCTGCGTAGAAAAGGTTCTACAGACTGAGGACCATCTTCCCTTACTATTTAAGGACATGCAGTATTTAAACAGTACACTACCGGGGTGTCAAACCACAATATACGCTGCAAAAACACTCGATATTACTGCAGTTTGAATCCTTCACGTAAAGAACCCTCCGTCCATAACTATCTGTGGGCCCTGATCACCTCAAGAGGCTACAGGTGAAACTATTTCCTCTCGTCTACCAAGGCTGACAGGGCTGGGCCTGCTTCTAGAACGGCACCGTTTCCCCTGTAATCCACTAGTTCTGACCAGATGCCTCAGAGAGACATACAGTAGGGACACATTCTGTGACGGTCACATTCCATTGATTTGATTACGGCCCTCCTGACTATAATGACATCACGACAACAATGACAACCAGCCGGCCCAACAATGACTTTGACCTCACCTAGAAATGTGATCAATAGATCCGTCATTCTCTTTGAAAGCAAGTCTAAGAAGCGGTAGATCTGTTCTATGTGACGCTATTTCTACGCTTCCCGTTCTTAAGTTTAGTTTTTTTGCGTCTTTTACTTTCGGGTTTTGTACATCAGCTTCAAACTGCTGAAAATACAATATTTTTGGTAAGTGAAAATATATTTCACTGTGGTTTAGATGTGTACAATGATTCTCTACACAATACATCTCTTGTTTCTCACAAACTGAAATTAGGCGAACTAGTCGAATTTTAGCAACCAGGAAATGGCTGAGCGATTTCTGCATTATGGCACCTTTAACCTTTATTTATCCAGGGAAGTCTGGGTTGATCCAATGTATCCTTATTTACAATCAGCAATTAGATCAGATTTAGAATGTATGTAATACAGCCCAATCCCCTAACAACACTGGTGTGGTTGTTATACAGCCCAATCCCCTAACAGCACTGGTGTGGTTGTAATACAGCCCAATCCCCTAACAACACTGGTGTGGTTGTTATACAGCCCAATCCCCTAACAACACTGGTGTGGTTGTTGTACAGCCCAATCCCCTAACAACACTGGTGTGGTTGTGTGTTGTACAGCCCAATCCCCTAACAACACTGGTGTGGTTGTTATACAGCCCAATCCCCTAACAACACTGGTGTGGTTGTTATACAGCCCAATCCCCGAACAACACTGGTGTGGTTGTGTGTTGTACAGCCCAATCCCCTAACAACACTGGTGTGGTTGTTATACAGCCCAATCCCCTAACAACACTGGTGTGGTTGTTATACAGCCCAATCCCCTAACAACACTGGTGTGGTTGTTATACAGCCCAATCCCCTAAAAATACTGGTGTGGTTGTGTGTTGTACAGCCCAATCCCCTAACAACACTGGTGTGGTTGTGTGTTGTACAGCCCAATCCCCTAACAACACTGGTGTGGTTGTGTGTTGTACAGCCCAATCCCCTAACAACACTGGTGTGGTTGTTATACAGCCCAATCCCCTAACAACACTGGTGTGGTTGTTATATAGCCCAATCCCCTAACAACACTGGTGTGGTTGTTATACAGCCCAATCCCCTAACAACACTGGTGCGGTTGTTATACAGCCCAATCCCCTAAAAATACTGGTGTGGTTGTGTGTTGTACAGCCCAATCAACTAACAACACTGGTGTGGTTGTGTGTTGTACAGCCCAATCCCCTAACAACACTGGTGTGGTTGTGTGTTGTACAGCCCAATCCCCTAACAACACAGTGGTTGTGTGTTGTACAGCCCAATCCCCTAACAACACTGGTGTGGTTGTTATACAGCCCAATCCCCTAACAACACTGGTGTGGTTTGTTATAAAGCCCAATCCCCTAACAACACTGGTGTGGTTGTTATACAGCCCAATCCCCTAACAACACTGGTGTGGTTGTTATACAGCCCAATCCCCTAAAAATACTGGTGTGGTTGTGTGTTGTACAGCCCAATCCCCTAACAACACTGGTGTGGTTGTTGTACAGCCCAATCCCCTAACAACACTGGTGTGGTTGTGTGTTGTACAGCCCAATCCCCTAACAACACTGGTGTGGTTGTTGTACAGCCCAATCCACTAACAACACTGGTGTGGTTTGTTGTACAGCCCAATCCACTAACAACACTGGTGTGGTGTTCCACTGACAGGGAGACAGTAGGGTGTAACAGTCTGAGAGGGAGACAGTAGGGTGTAACAGTCTGAGAGAGACAGTAGGGTGTAACAGTCTGAGAGAGACAGTAGGGTGTAACAGTCAGAGAGGGAGACAGTAGGGTGTAACAGTCTGAGAGGGAAACAGTAGGGTGTAACAGTCTGAGAGGGAGACAGTAGGGTGTAACAGTGTGAGAGAGACAGTAGGGTATAACAGTGTGAGAGGGAGACAGTAGGGTGTAACAGTCAGAGGGAGACAGTAGGGTGTAACAGTCTGAGAGGGGGACAGTAGGGTGTAACAGTCTGAGAGGGAGACAGTAGGGTGTAACAGTCTGAGAGGGAGACAGTAGGGTGTAACAGTCAGAGAGGAGGACAGTAGGGTGTAACAGTCTGAGAGGGAGACAGTAGGGTGTAACAGTCAGAGAGGAGGACAGTAGGGTGTAACAGTCTGAGAGGGAGACAGTAGGGTGTAACAGTCTGCGAGGGAGACAGTAGGGTGTAACAGTCTGAGAGGGAGACAGTAGGGTGTAACAGTCTGAGAGGCGGACAGTAGGGTGTAACAGTCAGAGGGGGACAGTAGGGTGTAACAGTCTGAGAGGGAGACAGTAGGGTGTAACCGTCTGAGAGACAGTAGGGTGTAACAGTCTGAGAGGCGGACAGTAGGGTGTAACCGTCTGAGAGACAGTAGGGTGTAACAGTCAGAGAGGGAGACAGTAGGGTGTAACAGTCTGAGAGGCGGACAGTAGGGTGTAACAGTCAGAGAGGGGGACAGTAGGGTGTAACAGTCAGAGAGGGAGACAGTAGGGTGTAACAGTCTGAGAGGGAGACAGTAGGGTGTAACAGTCAGAGGGGGACAGTAGGGTGTAACAGTCTGAGAGGGAGACAGTAGGGTGTAACCGTCTGAGAGACAGTAGGGTGTAACAGTCAGAGAGGGGGACAGTAGGGTGTAACAGTCAGAGAGGGGGACAGTAGGGTGTAACAGTCAGAGGGGGACAGTAGGGTGTAACAGTCAGAGAGGGGGACAGTAGGGTGTAACAGTCAGAGAGGGGGACAGTAGGGTGTAACAGTCAGAGAGGGAGACAGTAGGGTGTAACAGTCAGAGGGAGACAGTAGGGTGTAACAGTCAGAGGGAGACAGTAGGGTGTAACAGTGTGAGAGGGAGACAGTAGGGTGTAACAGTCTGAGAGGGGGACAGTAGGGTGTAACAGTCTGAGAGGGAGACAGTAGGGTGTAACAGTCAGAGAGGGAGACAGTAGGGTGTAACAGTCTGAGAGGGGGACAGTAGGGTGTAACAGTCTGAGAGGGAGACAGTAGGGTGTAACAGTCTGAGAGGGAGACAGTAGGGTGTAACAGTCAGAGAGGGAGACAGTAGGGTGTAACAGTCTGAGAGGGAGACAGTAGGGTGTAACAGTCTGAGAGGGAGACAGTAGGGTGTAACAGTCTGAGAGGGAGACAGTAGGGTGTAACAGTCTGAGAGGGAGACAGTAGGGTGTAACAGTCTGAGGGAGACAGTAGGGTGTAACAGTCTGAGAGAGACAGTAGGGTGTAACAGTCTGAGAGGGAGACAGTAGGGTGTAACAGTCAGAGAGAGACAGTAGGGTGTAACAGTCTGAGAGGGAGACAGTATAGGGTGTAACAGTCTGAGAGGGAGACAGTAGGGTGTAACAGTCAGAGAGGGAGACAGTAGGGTGTAACAGTCTGAGAGGGGGACAGTAGGGTGTAACAGTCTGAGAGAGACAGTAGGGTGTAACAGTCTGAGGGGGGGACAGTAGGGTGTAACAGTCAGAGGGGGACAGTAGGGTGTAACAGTCAGAGAGGGGGACAGTAGGGTGTAACAGTCTGAGAGGGAGACAGTATAGGGTGTAACAGTCAGAGAGGGAGACAGTAGGGTGTAACAGTCAGAGAGGGAGACAGTAGGGTGTAACAGTCTGAGAGGGAGACAGTAGGGTGTAACAGTCTGAGAGGGAGACAGTAGGGTGTAACAGTCAGAGAGGGAGACAGTAGGGTGTAACAGTCTGAGAGGGAGACAGTAGGGTGTAACAGTCTGAGAGGGAGACAGTAGGGTGTAACAGTCTGAGAGGGAGACAGTAGGGTGTAACAGTCAGAGAGGGAGACAGTAGGGTGTAACAGTCTGAGAGGGGGACAGTAGGGTGTAACAGTCCGAGAGGGAGACAGTAGGGTGTAACAGTCTGAGAGGGAGACAGTAGGGTGTAACAGTCTGAGAGGGAGACAGTAGGGTGTAACAGTCTGAGAGGGAGACAGTAGGGTGTAACAGTCTGAGGGGGAGACAGTAGGGTGTAACAGTCTGAGAGGGAGACAGTAGGGTGTAACAGTCAGAGAGGGAGACAGTAGGGTGTAACAGTCTGAGAGGGAGACAGTAGGGTGTAACAGTCTGAGAGGGAGACAGTAGGGTGTAACAGTCTGAGAGGGGGACAGTAGGGTGTAACAGTCTGAGAGAGAGACAGTAGGGTGTAACAGTCAGAGAGGGAGACAGTAGGGTGTAACAGTCAGAGAGGGAGACAGTAGGGTGTAACAGTCTGAGAGGGAGACAGTAGGGTGTAACAGTCAGAGAGGGGCTACAAAATAAGCACACACACACCCTTCCTATTCATCTCTAGAGGACCAACACTGGGAACACACACACCCTTCCTATTCATCCCTAGAGGACCAACACTGGGAACACACACACCCTTCCTATTCATCCCTAGAGGACCAACACTGGGAACACACACACCCTTCCTATTCATCCCTAGAGGACCAACACTGGGAACACACACACCCTTCCTATTCATCCCTAGAGGACCAACACTGGGAACACACACACCCTTCCTATCCATCCCTAGAGGACCAACACTGGGAACACACACACCCTTCCTATCCATCCCTAGAGGACCAACACTGGGAACACACACACCCTTCCTATCCATCCCTAGAGGACCAACACTGGGAACACACACACCCTTCCTATTCATCCCTAGAGGACCAACACTGGGAACACACACACCCTTCCTATTCATCCCTAGAGGACCAACACTGGGAACACACACACCCTTCCTATTCATCCCTAGAGGACCAACACTGGGAACACACACACCCTTCATATTCATCCCTAGAGGACCAACACTGGGAACACACACACCCTTCCTATTCATCCCTAGAGGACCAACACTGGGAACACACACACCCTTCCTATTCATCCCTAGAGGACCAACACTGGGAACACACACACCCTTCCTATTCATCCCTAGAGGACCAACACTGGGAACACACACACCCTTCCTATTCATCCCTAGAGGACCAACACTGGGAACACACACACCCTTCCTATTCATCTCTAGAGGGCCAACACTGGGAACACACACACCCTTCCTATTCATCCCTAGAGGACCAACACTGGGAACACACACACCCTTCCTATTCATCCCTAGAGGACCAACACTGGGAACACACACACCCTTCATATTCATCCCTAGAGGACCAACACTGGGAACACACACACCCTTCCTATTCATCCCTAGAGGACCAACACTGGGAACACACACACCCTTCCTATTCATCCCTAGAGGACCAACACTAGGAACACACACACCCTTCCTATTCATCCCTAGAGGACCAACACTGGGAACACACACACCCTTCCTATTCATCCCTAGAGGACCAACACTGGGAACACACACACCCTTCCTATTCATCCCTAGAGGGCCAACACTGGGAACACACACACCCTTCATGTTCATCCCTAGAGGACCAACACTGGGAACACACACACCCTTCCTATTCATCCCTAGAGGACCAACACTGGGAACACACACACCCTTCCTATTCATCCCTAGAGGACCAACACTGGGAACACACACACCCTTCCTATTCATCCCTAGAGGACCAACACTGGGAACACACACACCCTTCCTATTCATCCCTAGAGGGCCAACACTGGGAACACACACACCCTTCATGTTCATCCCTAGAGGACCAACACTGGGAACACACACACCCTTCCTATTCATCCCTAGAGGACCAACACTGGGAACACACACACCCTTCCTATTCATCCCTAGAGGACGAGACCAAGTGTATCTACAGTACACACCTCTCCAGACTGGGGGTTTGAGGGAGGGGACTAACTGGTGTCTTCTAGTATCTACAGTACACACCTCTCCAGACTGGGGGTTAGAGGGAGGGGACTAACTGGTGTCTTCTAGTATCTACACTACACACCTCTCCAAAGTGTACACAGTTCCTAAGTCATTTCAATACAGTAAGAACACAATACACCAAGAACACAATACACCAAGAACACAATACACTTAGAACACAATACACTTAGAACACAATACACTTAGAACACAATACACTAAGAACACAATACACTAAGAACACAATACACTAAGAACACAATACACCAAGAACACAATACACCAAGAACACAATACACCAAGAACACAATACACTAAGAACACAATACACTAAGAACACAATACACTAAGAACACAATACACTTAGAACACAATACACTTAGAACACAATACACTAAGAACACAATACACTTTGAACACAATATACTAAGAACACAATACACTAAGAACACAATACACCAAGAACACAATACACCAAGAACACAATACACCAAGAACACAATACACTAAGAACACAATACACTAAGAACACAATACACTTTGAACACAATATACTAAGAACACAATACACTAAGAACACAATACACTTAGAACACAATACACTAAGAACACAATACACTAAGAACACAATACACTAAGAACACAATACACTAAGAACAAGCACACGTGTAGTTGTTTTGTTTGGAACACAGGCTACTGTTATTGTTTTATGCAATCCAAAAACCCCTCCCATTATAAATCACAATCTGCGTCTGGTGTGCATCATTTGAAAGATTGTTCTATTACCAACATGATTATAGCTCAGTTAGAAAATAGGATCTCACAGCGTTAGACTTTCACAAGACAATTCAGAGAAACAGGTGGTACTTTCGTTCGCTTACAGAAAGGAGACCTGGGAGCATTCAGGAGAGTGTTCTGTTGCGAAATGTTCTTCACAACAGACAAACACATAGGTTCATTCTGTTCAGAACAACTCAGGGTATGACAACATGTCATCTGGTATCTGTATATCTAACATAGTGATTATAAACGTTGATACTGTAAATGACATGAGTTTTATGACGTGGAAATGTAAAGTCCACATTTGGAAGGGTGTGTGGTTTGCTTGTATGACATCAAAGAGGTATTTATTATAATCCTCAACATCTTTCAGAAGTCGTCGACTCCTCTCCATTCACAGCACTTCCCTCATTCAGACAACAACAACAACATGTTTAAAAGTTGTCCAATCAGCAGGAGGGATGGTGGACAACTTTCAGTTGCTTGAGGTGCTTAAGTTCAGAACAGCTGTCAGTCATAACCCCTACAGAGCTGTGAGGAGTAGAGACTGAGCTCTGACCGGCCTGTCAGTCATAACCCCTACAGAGCTGTGAGGAGCAGAGACTGAGCTCTGACCGGCCTGTCAGTCATAACCCCTACAGAGCTGTGAGGAGCAGAGACTGAGCTCTGACCGGCCTGTCAGTCATAACCCCTACAGAGCTGTGAGGAGTAGAGACTGAGCTCTGACCGGCCTGTCAGTCATAACCCCTACAGAGCTGTGAGGAGTAGAGACTGAGATCTGACCGGCCTGTCAGTCATAACCCCTACAGAGCTGTGAGGAGTAGAGACTGAGCTCTGACCGGCCTGTCAGTCATAACCCCTACAGAGCTGTGAGTAGTAGATACTGAGCCCTGACATCATTTATAGCATGTTACTCTACAGCCACTGCGTTCCAATTTAGGCGCTTATCAGAGCCCTAATCTGCCATTTTCAACCCGTTAACGGATATAAGTGCAAAGGGCTGAATCAACCCAACCCTTACTTACACATCAGTGAACTATTGTACCTTAAATAACTACTGGGGAAAACACCAGGTAATTCACCTCACTTACCTTGCTCATTCAGATCTACCTTTCACTGCATGAATAGACATTAACAAACAGTGCCCCCCCCCCCCCTCCGTGTCCCAAATGGCACCCGATTCCCTACATAGTGCACTACCTTTGACCAGGGTCCATAGGGAATAGGGTGCCATTTGGGACACACACACTATATAATAGAAGATAACAGAATGATAATGGGGCCTTTCTACACTAAATAGAATGTCACTGGTGATACAGTAGAATCATTCAACGATGTACTATAACCCTGTATCATAGCGGAATGTAGCTAGTACTATAACCCTGTATCATAGCAGAATGTAGCTAGTACTATAACCCTGTATCATAGCAGAATGTAGCTAGTACTATAACCCTGTATCATAGCAGAATGTAGCTAGTACTATAACCCTGTATCATAGCAGAATGTAGCTAGTACTATAACCCTGTATCATAGCAGAATGTAGCTAGTACTATAACCCTGTATCATATCAGAATGTAGCTAGTACTATAACCCTGCATCATAGCAGAATGTAGCTAGTACTATAACCCTGTATCATAGCAGAATGTAGCTAGTACTATAACCCTGTATCATAGCAGAATGTAGCTAGTACTATAACCCTGTATCATAGCAGAATGTAGCTAGTACTATAACCCTGTATCATAGCAGAATGTAGCTAGTACTATAACCCTGTATCATAGCAGAATGTAGCTAGTACTATAACCCTGTATCATAGCAGAATGTAGCTAGTACTATAACCCTGTATCATAGCAGAATGTAGCTAGTACTATAACCCTGTATCATAGTAGAATGTAGCTAGTACTATAACACTGTATCATAGCAGAATGTAGCTAGTACTATAACCCTGTATCATAGAAGAATGTAGCTAGTACTATAACCCTGTATCATAGTAGAATGTAGCTAGTACTATAACCCTGTATCATAGTAGAATGTAGCTAGTACTATAACCCTGTATCATAGCAGAATGTAGCTAGTACTATAACCCTGTATCATAGCAGAATGTAGCTAGTACTATAACCCTGTATCATAGCAGAATGTAGCTAGTACTATAACCCTGTATCATAGCAGAATGTAGCTAGTACTATAACCCTGTATCATAGCAGAATGTAGCTAGTACTATAACCCTGTATCATAGCGAAATGTAGCTTGTACTATAACCCTGTATCATAGCGGAATGTAGCTAGTACTATAACCCTGTATCATAGCGGATTGTAGCTAGTACTATAACCCTGTATCATAGCGGAATGTAGCTAGTACTATAACCCTGTATCATAGCGGAATGTAGCTAGTACTATAACCCTGTATCATAGCGGAATGTAGCTAGTACTATAACCCTGTATCATAGCGGAATGTGGCTAGTACTATAACCCTGTATCATAGCGGAATGTAGCTTGTACTATAACCCTGTATCATAGCGGATTGTAGCTAGTACTATAACCCTGTATCATAGCGGAATGTAGCTAGTACTATAACCCTGTATCATAGCAGAATGTAGCTAGTACTATAACCCTGTATCATAGCGGATTGTAGCTAGTACTATAACCCTGTATCATAGCGGAATGTAGCTAGTACTATAACCCTGTATCATAGCAGAATGTAGCTAGTACTTTAACCCTGTATCATAGCGGAATGTAGCTAGTACTATAACCCTGTATCATAGCAGAATGTAGCTAGTACTATAAGCCTGTATCATAGCAGAATGTAGCTAGTACTATAACCCTGTATCATAGCAGAATGTAGCTAGTACTATAACCCTGTATCATAGCAGAATGTAGCTAGTACTTTAACCCTGTATCATAGCGGAATGTAGCTAGTACTATAACCCTGTATCATAGCGGAATGTACCAGTACTATAACCCTGTATCATAGCGAAATGTAGCTTGTACTATAACCCTGTATCATAGCGGAATGTAGCTAGTACTATAACCCTGTATCATAGCGGAATGTAGCTAGTACTTTAACCCTGTATCATAGCAGAATGTAGCTAGTACTATAACCCTGTATCATAGCAGAATGTAGCTAGTACTTTAACCCTGTATCATAGCAGAATGTAGCTAGTACTATAAGCCTCTATCATAGCAGAATGTAGCTGCTATCTTAATTTACCGAGGTTAGCTAGCCAGCTATTTGTCGTCCTTAACGTAGGACATACTGCTAGCTAGCTAGCCAACAGCTAGCCAACGTCTACCGAATTAAACTTCAACAACCCGGTCAACATTCCGCCTCGCTCCACAGGTAGTATCACATTTTCAGTTCACTTCATTACAGTACAACGGTTTGATTTGTTTGATCGTAGCTAGCTAGCTACATAGCCGTCTTTGTATCTAAGACAATTGTGTAGTCTAGAGCGATTTTCTAGGTTAGCTAGCCAGCTATTGTCGTTCTTTTAACGTAACGTAACGTAATCAACACTGCTAGCTAGCCAGCTAGCCCCCGAATAGCAGCACTGTAGAAACTATTACACTCGACGGAACGACTTGATTAGTGTAGTGTCAACAACACAGCCACTGCCAGCTAGCCTACTCCAGCAGTACTGTATCATTTCAATCATTCTAGTCAATAAGATTCTTGCTACGTAAGCTTAACTTTCTGAACATTCGAGACGTGTAGTCCACTTGTCATTCCAATCTCCTTTGCATTAGCGTAACCTCTTCTGTAGCCTGTCAACTATGTGTCTATCTATCCCTGTTCTCTCCTCTCTGCACAGACCATACAAACGCTCCACACCGCGTGGCCGCTGCCACCCTAATCTGGTGGTCCCAGCGCGCACAACCCACGAGGAGTTCCAGGTCTCTGGTAGCCTCTGGAACTGCCGATCTGCGGCCAAAAAGGCAGAGTTCATCTCAGCCTATGCCTCCCTCCAGTCCCTCGACTTCTTGGCACTGACGGAAACATGGATCACCACAGATAACACTGCTACTCCCACTGCTCTCTCTTCGTCCGCCCACGTGTTCTCGCACACCCCGAGAGCTTCTGGTCAGCGGGGTGGTGGCACCGGGATCCTCATCTCTCCCAAGTGGTCATTCTCTCTTTCTCCCCTTACCCATCTGTCTATCGCCTCCTTTGAATTCCATGCTGTCACAGTTACCAGCCCTTTCAAGCTTAACATCCTTATCATTTAGGTTGCCTCGGAGAGTTCATCAATGAGCTTGATGCCTTGATAAGCTCCTTTCCTGAGGACGGCTCACCTCTCACAGTCCTGGGCGACTTTAACCTCCCCACGTCTACCTTTGACTCATTCCTCTCTGCCTCCTTCTTTCCACTCCTCTCCTCTTTTGACCTCACCCTCTCACCTTCCCCCCCCTACTCACAAGGCAGGCAATACGCTCGACCTCATCTTTACTAGATGCTGTTCTTCCACTAACCTCATTGCAACTCCCCTCCAAGTCTCCGACCACTACCTTGTATCCTTTTCCCTCTCGCTCTCATCCAACACTTCCCACACTGCCCCTACTCGGATGGTATCGCGCCGTCCCAACCTTCGCTCTCTCTCCCCCGCTACTCTCTCCTCTTCCATCCTATCATCTCTTCCCTCTGCTCATACCTTCTCCAACCTATCTCCTGATTCTGCCTCCTCAACCCTCCTCTCTTCCCTTTCTGCATCCTTTGACTCTCTATGTCCCCTATCCTCCAGGCAGGCTCGGTCCTCCCCTCCCGCTCCGTGGCTCGACGACTCATTGCGAGCTCACAGAACAGTGCTCCGGGCAGCCGAGCGGAAATGGAGGAAAACTCGCCTCCCTGCGGACCTGGCATCCTTCCACTCCCTCCTCTCTACATTTTCCTCCTCTGTCTCTGCTGCTAAAGCCACTTTCTACCACTCTAAATTCCAAGCATCTGCCTCTAACCCTAGGAAGCTCTTTGCCACCTTCTCCTCCCTCCTGAATCCTCCCCCCCCCTCTCTGCTGCTAAAGCCACTTTCTACCACTCTAAATTCCAAGCATCTGCCTCTAACCCTAGGAAGCTCTTTGCCACCTTCTCCTCCCTCCTGAATCCTCCCCCCCCCCTCTCTGCAGATGACTTCGTCAACCATTTTGAAAAGAAGGCCGACGACATCCGATCCTCGTTTGCTAAGTCAAACGACACCGCTGGTTCTGCTCACACTGCCCTACCCTGTGCTCTGACCTCTTTCTCCCCTCTCTCTCCAGATGAAATCTAGCTTCTTGTGACGGCCGGCCGCCCAACAACCTGCCCGCTTGACCCTATCCCCTCCTCTCTTCTCCAGACCATTTCCGGAGACCTTCTCCCTTACCTCACCTCGCTCATCAACTCATCCCTGACCGCTGGCTACGTCCCTTCCGTCTTCAAGAGAGCGAGAGTTGCACCCCTTCTGAAAAAACCTACACTAGACCCCTCCGATGTCAACAACTACAGACCAGTATCCCTTCTTTCTTTTCTCTCCAAAACTCTTGAACGTGCCGTCCTTGGCCAGCTCTCCCGCTATCTCTCTCAGAATGACCTTCTTGATCCAAATCAGTCAGGTTTCAAGACTAGTCATTCAACTGAGACTGCTCTTCTCTGTATCACGGAGGCGCTACGCACTGCTAAAGCTAACTCTCTCTCCTCTGCTCTCATCCTTCTAGACCTATCGGCTGCCTTCGATACTGTGAACCATCAGATCCTCCTCTCCACCCTCTCCGAGTTGGGGATCTCCCGCGCGGCCCACGCTTGGATTGCGTCCTACCTGACAGGTCGCTCCTACCAGGTGGCGTGGCGAGAATCTGTCTCCTCGCCACGCGCTCTCACCACTGGTGTCCCCCAGGGCTCTGTTCTAGGCCCTCTCCTATTCTCGCTATACACCAAGTCACTTGGCTCTGTCATAACCTCACATGGTCTCTCCTATCATTGCTATGCAGACGACACACAATTAATCTTCTCCTTTCCCCCTTCTGATGACCAGGTGGCGAATCGTATCTCTGCATGTCTGGCAGACATATCAGTGTGGATGACGGAGCACCACCTCAAGCTGAACCTCGGCAAGACGGAGCTGCTCTTCCTCCCGGGGAAGGACTGCCCGTTCCATGATCTCGCCATCACGGTTGACAACTCCATTGTGTCCTCCTCCCAGAGCGCTAAGAACCTTGGCGTGATCCTGGACAACACCCTGTCGTTCTCATTTAACATCAAGGCGGTGGCCCGTTCCTGTAGGTTCATGCTCTACAACATCCGCAGAGTACGACCCTGCCTCACACAGGAAGCGGCGCAAGTCCTAATCCAGGCACTTGTCATCTCCCGTCTGGATTACTGCAACTCGCTGTTGGCTGGGCTCCCTGCCTGTGCCATTAAACCCCTACAACTCATCCAGAACGCCGCAGCCCGTCTGGTGTTCAACCTTCCCAAGTTCTCTCACGTCACCCCGCTCCTCCGCTCTCTCCACTGGCTTCCAGTTGAAGCTCGCATCCGCTACAAGACCATGGTGCTTTCCTACGGAGCTGTGAGGGGAAAGGCACCGCAGTACCTCCAGGCTCTGATCAGGCCCTACACCCAAACAAGGGCACTGCGTTCATCCACCTCTGGCCTGCTCGCCTCCCTACCACTGAGGAAGTACAGTTCCCGCTCAGCCCAGTCAAAACTGTTCGCTGCTCTGGCCCCCCAATGGTGGAACAAACTCCCTCACGACGCCAGGACAGCGGAGTCAATCACCACCTTCCGGAGACACCTGAAACCCCACCTCTTTAAGGAATACCTAGGATAGGATAAAGTAATCCTTCTCACCCCCCCCCTTAAATGATTTAGATGCACTATTGTAAAGTGGCTGTTCCACTGGATGTCAGAAGGTGAATTCACCAATTTGTAAGTCGCTCTGGATAAGAGCGTCTGCTAAATGACTTAAATGTAAATGTAAATGTAGCTAGTACTATAACCCTGTATCATAGCGGAATGTAGCTAGTACTATAACCCTGTATCATAGCAGAATGTAGCTAGTACTATAACCCTGTATCATAGCGGAATGTAGCTAGTACTATAACCCTGTATCATAGCGGAATGTAGCTAGTACTATAACCCTGTATCATATCAGAATGTAGCTAGTACTTTAACCCTGTATCATAGCGGAATGTAGCTAGTACTATAACCCTGTATCATAGCAGAATGTAGCTAGTACTATAACCCTGTATCATAGCGGAATGTAGCTAGTACTATAACCCTGTATCATAGCAGAATGTAGCTAGTACTATATCCCTGTATCATAGCAGAATGTAGCTAGTACTTTAACCCTGTATCATAGCAGAATGTAGCTAGTACTATAACCCTGTATCATAGCGGAATGTAGCTAGTACTATATCCTTGTATCATAGCGGAATGTAGCTAGTACTATAACCCTGTATCATAGCAGAATGTAGCTAGTACTATAACCCTGTATCATAGCAGAATGTAGCTAGTACTATAACCCTGTATCTTAGCAGAATGTAGCTAGTACTATAACCCTGTATCATAGCAGAATGTAGCTAGTACTATAACCCTGTATCATAGCGGAATGTAGCTAGTACTATAACCCTGTATCATAGCAGAATGTAGCTAGTACTTCAACAAAATTCAACCCTGACTGAAAATGTCTCAGAGTTGTGAAAATAAGTTTCTGTTCCAGCTCTTAGAAAACAAAAGAAAACCCTTCTGAAGACGTCGTACTGACTGAGAAGAAAGAGGTGTAACCTCCGTTTCAAGGGTGACTGCCTCCCTCCACACACTTTAAGGCATTTCAAAGCCACACACTGCTGAGCAAACACAGAGTAGACACACACCAGCAGAGCCAGCAAGCATTCAGACTCACAGAGCTGGTTTCAAGGAGAAGGAGGCTGAACCCTCCGCAGGATCAATAACAGCTTCTCCTGACGAAACTGATCCCACAGAGTGTGAGAAAACACAGACACACACACACACACACACACACACACACACACACACACACACACACACACACACACACACACACACACAGACACAGACACAGACACAGAGACACACACACAGACACAGACACACAACCCCCTCGTGAAGTACTTATCCACTTCAGTTCATCATGTCACTCAGTTTAAGCCCCGTCGACACTACGACAGTAACCAGCAAAGCAAAAGGTTCTGCCTGTTTGTATTTGCTCTTCAATAACATCCACTTGACCTTTGAACTACCCTTTGAACAGCGTATACATACATACAAACAACAGCACAATCGCTGGTAGTGGATGATAACATGAAATGATCCTGTATTGTCTGCTTGAGCAGGACTTTGTCTTGCTGTCTGGCTTCACAGTGCTCCTTGGATTCATATCAGGAATCCGACCCAGCAAGAGGTAGATCGAGGCTATTCGTATTCCCAACCATGTGTCTTTCACCTGCTGTTACTTTCACCTGGTGAGCCAGGCTCCGTCTACTTCTGAGCTATAGACAAGGCAGACGTCACTGGCTGAGGTCTTCAAAGAGAATCAGCAGATGTTTGGTATGATCTGCTAGAAGCATTAAACAGGGAATTAGATAAAAGGAAGAGAGATGTGAACCAGAGAGGGATGATGAAAGAAGGTATACTGCAATGTAGTCTAGCTAGCTACTCTATGGGGGGAAATAGCTCCATGTAGTCTAGCTAGCTACTCTATGGGGGGAAATAGCTCCATGTAGTCTAGCTAGCTACTCTATGGGGGAAATAGCTCCATGTAGTCTAGCTAGCTACTCTATGGGGGAAATAGCTCCATGTAGTCTAGCTAGCTACTCTATGGGGGAAATAGCTCCATGTAGTCTAGCTAGCTACTCTATGGGGGAAATAGCTCCATGTAGTCTAGCTAGCTACTCTATGGGGGAAATAGCTCCATGTAGTCTAGCTAGCTACTCTATGGGGGGAAATAGCTCCATGTAGTCTAGCAAGCTACTCTATGGGGGGAAATAGCTCCATGTAGTCTAGCTAGCTACCCAATTGGGGAATTAGCTCCATGTAGTCTAGCTAGCTACTCTATGGGGGGAAATAGCTCCATGTAGTCTAGCTAGCTACTCTATGGGGGGAAATAGCACCATGTAGTCTAGCTAGCTACTCTATGGGGGAAATAGCTCCATGTAGTCTAGCTAGCTACTCTATGGGGGAAATAGCTCCATGTAGTCTAGCTAGCTACTCTATGGGGAAAATAGCTCCATGTAGTCTAGCTAGCTACTCTATGGGGGAAATAGCACCATGTAGTCTAGCTAGCTACTCTATGGGGGAAATAGCTCCATGTAGTCTAGCTAGCTACTCTATGGGGGGAAATAGCTCCATGTAGTCTAGCTAGCTACTCTATGGGGGGGAAATAGCACCATGTAGTCTAGCTAGCTACTCTATGGGGGGAAATAGCCCATGTAGTCTAGCTAGCTACTCTATGGGGAGAAATAGCTCCATGTAGTCTAGCTAGCTACTCTATGGGGGGAAATAGCACCATGTAGTCTAGCTAGCTACTCTATGGGGGGAAATAGCACCATGTAGTCTAGCTAGCTACACTATGGGGGGAAATAGCACCATGTAGTCTAGCTAGCTACTCTATGGGAGGAAATAGCTTTATGTAGTCTAGCTAGCTACTCTATGGGGGGAAATAGCACCATGTAGTCTAGCTAGCTACTCTAAGAGGAGAAATAGCACCATGTAGTCTAGCTAGCTACTCTATGAGGAGAAATAGCACCATGTAGTCTAGCTAGCTACTCTATGAGGGAAAATAGCACCATGTAGTCTAGCTAGCTACTCTATGAGGACAAATAGCACCATGTAGTCTAGCTAGCTTCTCTATGAGGACAAATGGCACCATGTAGTCTAGCTAGCTACTCTATGGGGGGAAATAGCTCCATGTAGTCTAGCTAGCTACTCTATGGGGGGAAATAGCCCCATGTAGTCTAGCTAGCTACTCTATGAGGACAAATAGCACCATGTAGTTTAGCTAGCTTCTCAATGAGGACAAATAGCACCATGTAGTCTAGCTAGCTACTCTATGAGGACAAATAGCACCATGTAGTCTAGCTAGCTTCTCTATGGGGACAAATAGCACCATGTAGTCTAGCTAGCTACTCTATGAGGACAAATAGCACCATGAAGTCGAGATAGCTACTCTATGGGGGGGAAATTGATTTTCAGCTAAACATAAAGGTAACTGGCTAAATAAAGGAAACACTTGAGTAAATTATGGAAACCAAGTATATTGAAAACAAGTGCTTCAACACAAGTGTGGTTCCTGAGGTAATTAAGTTGCCTATTATTTTGGCTACAAGAAGTGATCTCAGTAACTTTGAAAGAGGGGTCTCAAAGAGGGTTTAAAGGGTGTGTGTGTGTGTGTGTGTGTGTGTCTCAGTCACCGGATCTCAACCTAATTGAACACTTATGGGAGACACGCCTGAGGCAGAATCAACAAGAAGACACCAACTGATGGATTTTCTCATGGAAGAATGATGTCATATCTCTCCAATAGAGTTCCAGACAGTTGTAGAATCTATGCCAAGGCACATTGAAGCTGTTCTGGCTCATGGTGGCCCAACCCCATATTAAGCCACTTGATGTTGGGGTTTCCTTTATTCTGGGAGTTACCTGTATTTTCTTATTTTATCTAATGGATACAGGAGGAGAACAGACATATCTAATGGATACAGGAGGAGAACAGACATCTCTAATGGATACAGGAGGAGAACAGACATGTCTAATGGATACAGGAGGAGAACAGACATATCTAATGGATACAGGAGGAGAACAGACATGTCTAATGGATACAGGAGGAGAACAGACATATCTAATGGATACAGGAGGAGAACAGACATATCTAATGGATACAGGAGGAGAACAGACATGTCTAATGGATACAGGAGGAGAACAGACATATCTAATGGATACAGGAGGAGAACAGACATATCTAATGGATACAGGAGGAGAACAGACATATCTAATGGATACAGGATGAGAACAGACATATCTAATGGATACAGGAGGAGAACAGACATATCTAATGGATACAGGAGGAGAACAGATATATCTAATGGATACAGGAGGAGAACAGACATCTCATGGACACAGGAGGAGAACAGACATGCTGACAATACTGTCTGATGTATGGAGGACTGTGGGGTATCTCCTAAAACCAAAACACAGAATTGGCACGAGATAAAGTATGACAGCAACAGAAACAGTGGGCTTGATGAAAGAACAGCTTTGTTTATATAACCCACATATGGCCTGTTGAATCTGAAAACCACCAAATTTATCTGCAGTATAAATAAAAACCAACCAATGGCGATAGGACTGATTCCCACTAGCAGAGGGGGTTTCCTGCAGTGTGGTCTGTTTCCCAGACAGATGCTGTGACGAGATGACAGGGTTGTTGTAGTGTTACTGGTTGGTTCCCAGGAGGACTCATTAGAGGTGAATGCTAATTACTCTTCGCAAGGATAAGAGATAAGGTCTGAGATACTGTAGAGATGCCTGGAGGCAGACCAGACAGGTCTGAGATACTGTCGAGATGCCTGGAGGTAGACCAGACAGGTCTGAGGTACTGTAGAGATATAGGGAGGTAGACCAGACAGGTCTGAGGTACTGTAGAGATATAGGGAGGTAGACCAGACAGGTCTGAGGTACTGTAGAGGTGCAGGGAGGTAGACCAGACAGGTCTGAGGTACTGTAGAGGTGCAGGGAGTCTGGAGGCAGACCAGACAGGTCTGAGGTACTGTAGAGATGCAGGGAGCCTGGAGGCAGACCAGACAGGTCTGAGGTACTGTAGATATACAGGGAGGTAGACCAGACAGGTCTGAGGTACTGTAGAGGTGCAGGGAGGTAGACCAGACAGGTCTGAGGTACTGTAGAGGTGCAGGGAGGTAGACCAGACAGGTCTGAGGTACTGTAGAGGTGCAGGGAGGTAGACCAGACAGGTCTGAGGTACTGTAGAGGTGCAGGGAGGTAGACCAGACAGGTCTGAGGTACTGTAGAGGTGCAGGGAGGTAGACCAGACAGGTCTGAGGTACTGTAGAGGTGCAGGGAGCCTGGAGGTAGACCAGACAGGTCTGAGGTACTGTAGAGGTGCAGGGAGCCTGGAGGTAGACCAGACAGGTCTGAGATACTGTAGAGGTGCAGGGAGCCTGGAGGCAGACCAGACAGGTCTGAGATACTGTAGAGATGCAGGGAGCCTGGAGGTAGACCAGACAGGTCTGAGGTACTGTAGAGATGCAGGGAGCCTGGAGGCAGACCAGACAGGTCTGAGGTACTGTAGAGGTGCAGGGAGTCTGGAGGCAGACCAGACAGGTCTGAGGTACTGTAGAGGTGCAGGGAGCCTGGAGGCAGACCAGACAGGTCTGAGGTACTGTAGAGGTGCAGGGAGGCAGACCAGACAGGTCTGAGGTACTGTAGAGATGCAGGGAGCCTGGAGGCAGACCAGACAGGTCTGAGGTACTGTAGAGATGCAGGGAGCCTGGAGGAAGACCAGACAGGTCTGAGGTACTGTAGAGGTGCAGGGAGGCAGACCAGACAGGTCTGAGGTACTGTAGAGATGCAGGGAGCCTGGAGGTAGACCAGACAGGTCTGAGGTACTGTAGAGATGCAGGGAGCCTGGAGGCAGACCAGACAGGTCTGAGGTACTGTAGATATGCAGGGAGGCTGGAGGCAGACCAGACAGGTCTGAGGTACTGTAGAGGTGCAGGGAGCCTGGAGGCAGACCAGACAGGTCTGAGGTACTGTAGAGGTGCAGGGAGCCTGGAGGCAGACCAGACAGGTCTGAGGTACTGTAGAGGTGCAGGGAGCCTGGAGGCAGACCAGACAGGTCTGAGGTACTGTAGAGGTGCAGGGAGGTAGACCAGACAGGTCTGAGGTACTGTAGAGGTGCAGGGAGGTAGACCAGACAGGTCTGAGGTACTGTAGAGGTGCAGGGAGGTAGACCAGACAGGTCTGAGGTACTGTAGAGGTGCAGGGAGGTAGACCAGACAGGTCTGAGGTACTGTAGAGATGCAGGGAGTCTGGAGGCAGACCAGAAAGGTCTGAGGTACTGTAGAGGTGCAGGGAGGCAGACCAGACAGGTCTGAGGTACTGTAGAGGTGCAGGGAGGTAGACCAGACAGGTCTGAGGTACTGTAGAGATGCAGGGAGCCTGGAGGTAGACCAGACAGGTCTGAGGTACTGTAGAGATGCAGGGAGCCTGGAGGTAGACCAGACAGGTCTGAGGTACTGTAGAGGTGCAGGGAGGCAGACCAGACAGGTCTGAGGTACTGTAGAGATGCAGGGAGTCTGGAGGCAGACCAGACAGGTCTGAGGTACTGTAGAGATGCAGGGAGCCTGGAGGTAGACCAGACAGGTCTGAGATACTGTAGAGATGCAGGGAGCCTGGAGGCAGACCAGACAGGTCTGAGGTACTGTAGAGATGCAGGGAGCCTGGAGGCAGACCAGACAGGTCTGAGGTACTGTAGATATGCAGGGAGCCTGGAGGTAGACCAGACAGGTCTGAGGTACTGTAGATATGCAGGGAGTCTGGAGGCAGACCAGACAGGTCTGAGGTACTGTAGAGGTGCAGGGAGCCTGGAGGTAGACCAGACAGGTCTGAGGTACTGTAGAGATGCAGGGAGCCTGGAGGCAGACCAGACAGGTCTGAGGTACTGTAGAGATGCAGGGAGTCTGGAGGCAGACCAGAAAGGTCTGAGGTACTGTAGAGGTGCAGGGAGGCAGACCAGACAGGTCTGAGGTACTGTAGAGGTGCAGGGAGGTAGACCAGACAGGTCTGAGGTACTGTAGAGATGCAGGGAGCCTGGAGGTAGACCAGACAGGTCTGAGGTACTGTAGAGATGCAGGGAGCCTGGAGGTAGACCAGACAGGTCTGAGGTACTGTAGAGGTGCAGGGAGGCAGACCAGACAGGTCTGAGGTACTGTAGAGATGCAGGGAGTCTGGAGGCAGACCAGACAGGTCTGAGGTACTGTAGAGATGCAGGGAGCCTGGAGGTAGACCAGACAGGTCTGAGATACTGTAGAGATGCAGGGAGCCTGGAGGCAGACCAGACAGGTCTGAGGTACTGTAGAGATGCAGGGAGCCTGGAGGCAGACCAGACAGGTCTGAGGTACTGTAGATATGCAGGGAGCCTGGAGGTAGACCAGACAGGTCTGAGGTACTGTAGATATGCAGGGAGTCTGGAGGCAGACCAGACAGGTCTGAGGTACTGTAGAGGTGCAGGGAGCCTGGAGGTCTATCACACTCTATCATCACTCCTCACTGTCCTGTGGAGCATCAACCATGGGAACACTGTGTTCCCATGGGATCTCTCTCTCTCTCTCTCTCTCTCTCTCTCTCTCTCTCTCTCTCTCTCTCTCTCTCTCTCTCTCTCTCTCTCTCTCTCTCTCTCTCTCTCTCTCTCTCTCTCTCTCTCTCTCTCTCTCTCTCTCTCTCTCTCTCTCTCTCTCTCTCTCTCTCTCTCTCTCTCTCTCTCTCTCTCTCTCTCTCTCTCTCTCTCTCTCTCTCTCTCTCTCTCTCTCTCTCTCTCTCTCTCTCTCTCTCTCTCTCATGAAGCTCTTTATATGACCACGTATGGATTATATATTAGGACCTATAATTACACTGACCATAGTGTCTGTGTGTGTGATCTAAATGTAGCTTCTCCTCCTCTGGTGCTGTACATGTGGCATGGTTAGGCATTCTAATCTAACACATGTTCTCACACAACCCCTAAGCAACAATCACTCTCACGCAAACACTATACTCTGAACTGTTTAAGTTATAAACCACTGAATGTAATGACTGGTCACTACCACTGAGAGAACTTTAGTTTATAGCAGAGAATAGGGGCACTAAGACCCAGAGAGGAAGTTATCCACTGTGGACTAAGACCCAGAGAGGAAGTTACCCACTGTGGACTAAAACCCAGAGAGGAAGTTATAAACTGTGGACTAAGACCAAGAGAGGAAGTTATCCACTGTGAACTAAGACCCAGAGAGGAAGTTATCCACTGTGAACTAAGACCCAGAGAGGAAGTTATCCACTGTGAACTAAGACCCAGAGAGGAAATTATTAACTGTTGACTAAAACCCAGAGGAAGTTATCCACTGTGAACTACGACCCAGAGAGGAAGTTATCCACTGTGGACTAAGACCCAGAGAGGAAGTTATCCACTGTGAACTACGACCCAGAGAGGAAGTTATCCACTGTGGACTAAGACCCAGAGAGGAAGTTATCCACTGTGAACTACGACCCAGGGAGGAAGGCTTCAAGGTGGACCCCTGCCTGTGACCATACTCTGTAATCTGGGCTGTCATGTCAAGACAAGCTGAGAGGGGGAGTTGAAAGAGAAGCACAGAGATGTGGAATTTAACAGTCAAACAACCCCTCATCACACTGAACAGAGAAACAGTCAGCCAACCCCTCACCACACTGAATATAGAAACAGTCAGCCAACCCCTCACCATACTGAACAGAGAAACAGTCAGCCAACCCCTCACCATACTGAACATAGAAACAGTCAGCCAACCCCTCACCATACTGAACATAGAAACAGTCAGCCAACTCCTCACCATACTGAATATAGAAACAGTCAGCCAACCCCTCGCCATACTGAATATAGAAACAGTCTGCCAACCCCTCGCCACACTGAACATAGAAACAGTCAGCCAACCCCTCACCACACTGAACATAGAAACAGTCAGCCAACCCCTCACCATACTGAATATAGAAACAGTCAGCCAACCCCTCACCACACTGAATATAGAAACAGTCAGCCAACCCCTCACCATACTGAACATAGAAACAGTCAGCCAACCCCTCACCACACTGAATATAGAAACAGTCAGCCAACCCCTCAACATACTGAATATAGAAACAGTCAGCCAACCCCTCACCACACTGAATATAGAAACAGTCAGCCAACCCCTCACCATACTGAATATAGAAACAGTCAGCCAACCCCTCACCATACTGAACATAGAAACAGTCAGCCAAACCCTCACCATACTGAATATAGAAACAGTCTGCTAACCCCTCACCACACTGAACATAGAAACAGTCAGCCAACCCCTCACCATACTGAACATAGAAACAGTCAGCCAACCCCTCACCTCACTGAATATAGAAACAGTCAGCCAACCCCTCACCATACTGAATATAGAAACAGTCAGCCAACCCCTCACCATACTGAACAGAGAAACAGTCAGCCAACCCCTCACCATACTGAATATAGAAACAGTCAGCCAACCCCTCACCATACTGAATATAGAAACAGTCAGTTAACCCCTCACCATACTGAATATAGAAACAGTCAGCCAACCCCTCACCATACTGAATGTATGTGTGTGTGTGTGTGTGTGTGTGTGTGTGTGTGTGTGTGTGTGTGTGTGTGTGTGTGTGTGTGTGTGTGTGTGTAGTGTGTGCAAGAGACCGTATATTCTTCTGGAATTGACTAAATTTGTTATGAGTGCTAACTGCCTCCCAGCTGGGCCTCATTATAACATTATCAGATAGCTTCATAATGGAGCAACACTTGAGGAAGGAGGGAGGGAGGAAGGGAGGAAAGGAAGAAAGGAGGGAGGCTATATTACGCTTCATGCGCCTGTGAACCAAGGTTACAATGACTTTTAAGTCAAGTCTTAACACACAAACAAACTAGAGAACTAGCTATGTGAGCTAGTCTTCATCATGCTAACAATTAGTGCATTTATCATTGTGGACATCATAGAGAACTAGCTATGTGAGCTAGTCTTCATCATGCTAACAATTAGTGCATTTATCATTGTGGACATCATAGAGAACTAGCTATGTGAGCTAGTCTTCATCATGCTAACGATTAGTGCATGTATCATTGTGGACATCATAGAGAACTAGCTATGTGAGCTAGTCTTCATCATGCATCATAGAGAACTAGTTATGTGAGCAGTGGTAGCAGGGCAGTGGTAGCAGGGCAGTGGTAGCAGGGCAGTGGTAGCAGGGCAGTGGTAGCAGAGCAGTGGTAGCAGGGCAGTGGTAGCAGGGCAGTGGTAGCAGGGCAGTGGTAGCAGGGCAGTGGTAGTAGAGCAGTGGTAGTAGAGCAGTGGTAGTAGGGCAGTGGTAGCAGGGCAGTGGTAGCAGGGCAGTGGAAGCAGGCCAGTGGTAGTAGGGCAGTGGTAGCAGGGCAGTGGTAGTAGGGCAGTGGTAGCAGGGCAGTGGTAGCAGGGCAGTGGTAGCAGGGCAGTGGTAGTAGAGCAGTGGTAGCAGGGCAGTGGTAGCAGGCCAGTGGTAGCAGGCCAGTGGTAGCAGGGCAGTGGTAGCAGGCCAGTGGTAGCAGGGCAGTGGTAGCAGGGCAGTGGTAGCAGGCCAGTGGTAGCAGGGCAGTGGTAGCAGGGCAGTGGTAGTAGGGCAGTGGTAGTAGAGCAGTGGTAGCAGGGCAGTGGTAGCAGGGCAGTGGTAGCAGGCCAGTGGTAGCAGGGCAGTGGTAGCAGGGCAGTGGTAGCAGGGCAGTGGTAGCAGGGCAGTGTTAGCAGGGCAGTGGTAGCAGGCCAGTGGTAGCAGGCCAGTGGTAGCAGGGCAGTGGTAGCAGGGCAGTGGTAGCAGGGCAGTGGTAGCAGGCCAGTGGTAGCAGGCCAGTGGTAGCAGGCCAGTGGTAGCAGGGCAGTGGTAGCAGGGCAGTGGTAGTAGTACTGCAAATCTGGACTTCTGGAGTGACCTACAATATACCGAACGCTGAATAAGAGAAAAACCAGAACAGCAGCTTGAGAACGTCATTCCAGACTTTGTCCACTTCATCAAAGCCCAACAAGCTGCATGACAATGCACACAGGATTCCATTTCAACCAATATCTTATAGTATCGGATTAACTGGATTTATCAATGTAAACATCCCCCCTGATTAAACCAGGATATGACCTCATAATGTCATCGAGTCTGGTCAGTGGTCAGCTATAAAAGGCCTTCAGATCAGGAGACCACGATGGCCTGTTCTTTTTAAAAGCAGCTTAACCAGTCGTAGTCATGTGCCTGATGGTGGATGAAACACGATGTCATTTGACCCAAATTAAAGCCCGTCTCATCCCAGGTCTGAGGTCTGCTAGCTGAGGCTAACTCTCTGCCACTCCTCTACAGAGAGAGAGAGCAAACAGAGACTACATAAAGAAGTGAACCATTAGTGGACCGTGATAAGCGTGGTCTCTGGGCTAAAAATAGGTATGGAGAGGACAGACACAGACCAGACCAGTAGACATGGCTTCAAATACTAGTTGTTTTCTTGCCTGGTGCAATGGAACCAATGTCATACTTCATTAACCGTTGATGGAGAACACACAGATAGGTTGATGGAGAACACACAGATAGGTTGATGGAAAACACACAGATAGGTTGATGGAAAACACACAGATAGGTTGATGGAAAACACACAGATAGGTTGATGGAGAACACACAGATAGGTTGATGGAAAACACACAGATAGGTTGATGGAGAACACACAGATAGGGTGATGGAGAACACACAGATAGGGTGATGGAGAACACACAGATAGGTTGATGGAGAACACACAGATAGGGTGATGGAGAACACACAGATAGGGTGATGGAGAACACACAGATAGGGTGATGGAGAACACACAGATAGGTTGATGGAGAATACACAGATAGGTTGATGGAGAACACACAGATGGGTTGATGGAGAACACACAGATAGGGTGATGGAGAACACACAGATAGGGTGATGGAGAACACACAGATAGGGTGATGGAGAACACACAGATAGGTTGATGGAGAACACACAGATAGGGTGATGGAAAACACACAGATAGGGTGATGGAGAACACACAGATCGGTTGATGGAGAACACGCAGATCGGTTGATGGAGAACACGCAGATGGGTTGACGGAGAACACGCAGATGGGTTGACGGAGAACACGCAGATGGGTTGACGGAGAACACACAACAACAGACGATGCAAGCCCAGCCTATCTGCTATTCCAAAAGCACAACGGATTCCGCAGAAAACTAAAGCATTTTGAATCCAGGTCTGCCACAGACTGTTCTGCCATGCCCCTCCCACCCTGCCTGCGCTCCCATGCCCCTCCCACCCTGCCTGCGCTCCCATGCCCCTCCCACCCTGCCTGCACTCCCATTCCCCTCCCACCCTGCCTGCGCTCCCATGCCCCTCCCACCCTGCCTGCGCTCCCATGCCCCTCCCACCCTGCCTGCGCTCCCATCCCCTTCCTGGCAGGCCCAGTGTGTGTGTGTGTGTGTGTGTGTGTGTGTGTGTGTGTGTGTGTGTGTGTGTGTGTGTGTGTGTGTGTGTGTGTGTGTGTTTACCCAGGGCTGTAGAGGAAGTAAGCCACTGGACCAGCCAGAGTTTAGCTGCCAAGCCTAGTTTCCTCAGCAGGGAACAATGCCCATGAACCACACAAGAGCAAAAACAAACACAACGGTCCATGACTGTTCTCTGAGACTGGGCCTGATGCATGCTGGGAGGTAGGGAGACACATTCTGTTACACCTCCTCCCCTGTGAACTGAGTAAGCTAAAATCCAGTTTTGTACTCTGTTCATGTACCTTGGTTGTACAGCCAGGTGGTGACAGTATTCATTTAAATTGTCCACAGTAAGCAGGTCCCAGCAGTGTCCCAGGTGGTTGGTTCACTAAACCCAGAGCAGAGAGGACTAAAGGACTGGCTTGGCTCCTCCTCCTCTACTTCCCCTCACTACACAGTCATGATGGGCTTAACCTCTACTATAGAGTGTAACCCCAGGCTGAATGATGACCCACTCCCAGATTCTACAGGCTTTTCAGACATTTTGACCAGAGATATTACCATTTCAATGGTATTAAAGTGTATGGTTAATGATAAACATATCTCTCTCTCTCTCCCTCTCTCCCTCTCTCCCTCTCTCCCTCTCTCCCTCTCTCTCTCAGAGGAATGCAGTGCTAGCTGGGGCTAACTGCTAAAAGTTGTACAGTAAGAGTCAGTCAGTCCACTAGCCCAGCTAGCCAGACATAATGTAGGATACCCAGTTAGCACAGGGACACAGAGCTGTGGCTAACCTAACCACTAATGACAGTCTCATGTATAATACACAAGCCAGACATAATGTAGGATACCCAGTTAGCACAGGGTCACAGAGCTGTGGCTAACCTAACCACTAATGACAGTCTCATGTATAATACACAAGCCAGACATAATGTAGGATACCCAGTTAGCACAGGGTCACAGAGCTGTGGCTAACCTAACCACTAATGACAGTCTCATGTATAATACACAAGCCAGACATAATGTAGGATACCCAGTTAGCACAGGGTCACAGAGCTGTGGCTAACCTAACCACTAATGACAGTCTCATGTATAATACACAAGCCAGACATAATGTAGGATACCCAGTTAGCACAGGGTCACAGAGCTGTGGCTAACCTAACCACTAATGACAGTCTCATGTATAATACACAAGCCAGACATAATGTAGGATACCCAGTTAGCACAGGGTCACAGAGCTGTGGCTAACCTAACCACTAATGACAGTCTCATGTATAATACACAAGCCAGACATAATGTAGGATACCCAGTTAGCACAGGGTCACCTGTGACAGTGTCACAGAGCTGTGGCTAACCTAACCACTAATAACAGTCTCATGTATAATACACAAGCCAGACATAATGTAGGATACCCAGTTAGCACAGGGATACCTGTGACAGTGTCACAGAGCTGTGGCTAACCTAACCACTAATGACAGTCTCATGTATAATGCACCACCACAAGCCAGACATAATGTAGGATACCCAGTTAGCACAGGGTCACCTGTGACAGTGTCACAGAGCTGTGGCTAACCTAACCACTAATAACAGTCTCATGTATAATACACAAGCCAGACATAATGTAGGATACCCAGTTAGCACAGGGATACCTGTGACAGTGTCACAGAGCTGTGGCTAACCTAACCACTAATGACAGTCTCATGTATAATGCACCACCACAAGCCAGACATAATGTAGGATACCCAGTTAGCACAGGGACACCTGTGACAGTGTTACAGAGCTGTGGCTAACCTAACCACTAATGACAGTCTCATGTATAATGTACAAGCCAGACATAATGTAGGATACCCAGTTAGCACAGGGACACCTGTGACAGTGTTACAGAGCTGTGGCTAACCTAACCACTAATGACAGTCTCATGTATAATGTACAAGCCAGACATAATGTAGGATACCCAGTTAGCACAGGGAATCCTGTGACAGTGTTACAGAGCTGTGGCTAACCTAACCACTAATGACAGTCTCATGTATAATGCACCACCACAAGCCAGACAGAATGAAAGGAAACGGAACACATTATCGTTGCCACTCCACTTTCCAACCAATGTGCAAACTGGGAATGTGAAGAATTCATGAAACAGCTGGAACAGTGTTGAATCAGGTGAACCAGTGATGCTGGAGCAGTGTTGAATCAGGTGAACCAGTGATGCTGGAACAGTGTTGAATCAGATGAACCAGTGATGCTGGAACAGTGTTGAATCAGGTGAACCAGGGATGCTGAAACAGTTTTGAATCAGGTGAACCAGAGATGCTGGAGCAGTGTTGAATCAGATGAACCAGTGATGCTGGAGCAGTGTTGAATCAGATGAACCAGTGATGCTGGAACAGTTTTGAATCAGGTGAACCAGTGATGCTGAAACTGTTTTGAATCAGGTGAACCAGGGATGCTGGAACAGTGTTGAATCAGGTGAACCAGAGATGCTGGAGCAGTGTTGAATCAGATGAACCAGTGATGCTGGAGCAGTTTTGAATCAGGTGAACCAGTGATGCTGAAACAGTGTTGAAACAGGTGAACCAGTGATGCTGGAACAGTTTTGAATCCATCTCCTCTTCCTTCATCCTGTTATCTCTCCATCCCTCTTCCTTCATCCCGTCATCCCTCTTCCTTCATCCCGTCATCTCCTCTTCCTTCATCCCGTCATCCCTCTTCCTTCATCCCGTCATCCCTCTTCATTCATCCCGTCATCCCTCCATCTCTCTTCCTTAATCCTGTCATCCCTCTTCCTTCATCCCGTCATCCCTCTTCCTTCATCCTGTCATCCCTCCATCTCTCTTCCTTCATCCTGTCATACCTCTTCCTTCATCCCGTCATCTCCTCTTCCTTCATCCCGTCATCTCCTCTTCCTTCATCCTGTCATCCCTCCATCTCTCTTCCTTCATCCCGTCATCTCCTCTTCCTTCATCCTGTCATCCCTCCATCTCTCTTCCTTCATCCTGTCACCCCTCTTCCTTCATCCTGTCACCCCTCTTCCTTCATCCTGTCACCCCTCTTCCTTCATCCTGTCACCCCTCTTCCTTCATCCTGTCACCCCTCTTCCTTCATCCCGTCATCTCTCTTCCTTCACCCTGTCATCCCTCCATCCCTCTTCCTTCACCCTGTCATCCCTCCATCCCTCATCCTTTCCTTCTGATTGATCACACCTAACGTCCTTATTATGAGAGACCTGCCTCAAGCTTCTTTCCTACTAGTTAAAGACATCCTGTCATCCCTCCATCTCTCTTCCTTCACCCTGTCATCCCTCCATCCCTCTTCCTTCATCCTGTCATCCCTCTTCCTTCACCCTGTCATCCCTCCATCCCTCTTCCTTCACCCTGTCATCCCTCCATCCCTCATCCTTTCCTTCTGATTGATCACACCTAACGTCCTTATTATGAGAGACCTGCCTCAAGCTTCTTTGCTACTAGTTAAAGACATCCTGTCATCCCTCCATCTCCTCATCCTTCATCCTGTCACCCCTCTTCCTTCACCCTGTCATCCCTCCGTCTCCTCTTCCTTCATCCTGTCACCCCTCTTCCTTCATCCTGTCATCCCTCCATCCCACTTCCTTCACCCTGTCATCCCTCCATCTCCTCTTCCTTCATCCTGTCACCCCTCTTCCTTCACCCTGTCATCCCTCCATCTCTCTTCCTTCATCCTGTCATCCCTCCATCCCACTTCCTTCACCCTGTCATCCCTCCATCCCACTTCCTTCACCCTGTCATCCCTCCATCTCCTCTTCCTTCATCCCGTCATCCCTCTTCCTTCACCCTGTCATCCCTCCATCCCACTTCCTTCACCCTGTCATCCCTCCATCTCCTCTTCCTTCATCCTGTCACCCCTCTTCCTTCACCCTGTCATCCCTCCATCCCTCATCCTTTCCTTCTGATTGATCACACCTAACGTCCTTATTATGAGAGACCTGCCTCAAGCTTCTTTCCTACTAGTTAAAGACATCCTGTCATCCCTCCATCTCTCTTCCTTCATCCTGTCATACCTCTTCCTTCATCCCGTCATCTCCTCTTCCTTCATCCCGTCATCTCCTCTTCCTTCATCCCGTCATCTCCTCTTCCTTCATCCTGTCATCCCTCCATCTCTCTTCCTTCATCCCGTCATCTCCTCTTCCTTCATCCTGTCATCCCTCCATCTCTCTTCCTTCATCCTGTCACCCCTCTTCCTTCACCCTGTCATCCCTCCATCCCTCATCCTTTCCTTCTGATTGATCACACCTAACGTCCTTATTATGAGAGACCTGCCTCAAGCTTCTTTCCTACTAGTTAAAGACATCCTGTCATCCCTCCATCTCTCTTCCTTCACCCTGTCATCCCTCCATCCCTCTTCCTTCATCCTGTCACCCCTCTTCCTTCACCCTGTCATCCCTCCATCCCTCATCCTTTCCTTCTGATTGATCACACCTAACGTCCTTATTATGAGAGACCTGCCTCAAGCTTCTTTGCTACTAGTTAAAGACATCCTGTCATCCCTCCATCTCCTCATCCTTCATCCTGTCACCCCTCTTCCTTCACCCTGTCATCCCTCCGTCTCCTCTTCCTTCATCCTGTCACCCCTCTTCCTTCATCCTGTCATCCCTCCATCCCACTTCCTTCACCCTGTCATCCCTCCATCCCACTTCCTTCACCCTGTCATCCCTCCATCTCCTCTTCCTTCATCCCGTCATCCCTCTTCCTTCACCCTGTCATCCCTCCATCCCTCATCCTTTCCTTCTGATTGATCACACCTAACGTCCTTATTATGAGAGACCTGCCTCAAGCTTCTTTCCTACTAGTTAAAGACATCCTGTCATCCCTCCATCTCTCTTCCTTCATCCTGTCATACCTCTTCCTTCATCCCGTCATCTCCTCTTCCTTCATCCCGTCATCTCCTCTTCCTTCATCCCGTCATCCCGTCATCTCCTCTTCCTTCATCCTGTCATCCCTCCATCTCTCTTCCTTCATCCCGTCATCTCCTCTTCCTTCATCCTGTCATCCCTCCATCTCTCTTCCTTCATCCTGTCACCCCTCTTCCTTCACCCTGTCATCCCTCCATCCCTCATCCTTTCCTTCTGATTGATCACACCTAACGTCCTTATTATGAGAGACCTGCCTCAAGCTTCTTTCCTACTAGTTAAAGACATCCTGTCATCCCTCCATCTCTCTTCCTTCACCCTGTCATCCCTCCATCCCTCTTCCTTCATCCTGTCACCCCTCTTCCTTCACCCTGTCATCCCTCCATCCCTCATCCTTTCCTTCTGATTGATCACACCTAACGTCCTTATTATGAGAGACCTGCCTCAAGCTTCTTTCCAACTAGTTAAAGACATCCTGTCATCCCTCCATCTCTCTTCCTTCATCCTGTCATACCTCTTCCTTCATCCCGTCATCTCCTCTTCCTTCATCCCGTCATCTCCTCTTCCTTCATCCCGTCATCCCGTCATCTCCTCTTCCTTCATCCTGTCATCCCTCCATCTCTCTTCCTTCATCCCGTCATCTCCTCTTCCTTCATCCTGTCATCCCTCCATCTCTCTTCCTTCATCCTGTCACCCCTCTTCCTTCACCCTGTCATCCCTCCATCCCTCATCCTTTCCTTCTGATTGATCACACCTAACGTCCTTATTATGAGAGACCTGCCTCAAGCTTCTTTCCTACTAGTTAAAGACATCCTGTCATCCCTCCATCCCTCTTCCTTCATCCTGTCATCCCTCCATCTCCTCTTCCTTCACCCTGTCATCCCTCCATCTCCTCTTCCTTCATCCTGTCATCCCTCCATCCCTCATCCTTTCCTTCTGATTGATCACACCTAACGTCCTTATTATGAGAGACCAGCCTCAAGCTTCTTTCCTACTAGTTAAAGACATCTTGGAGTGACGTTGACGGGATGTGTGTTTGACAGAGGTCTGTAACTAACTCTGAAATAGATAATACTCACACGCCATTAGGACAAGTGCACTGTCATGCCGTTTTAGACACTGTTGGGGAAAACAGAGACACGTGACAAAGCCCGTTGTATGTCCCTGCAGCAGTGACAGACAGCAGTGACCCACCTCATCGGGGTCTAATGAGTTAACAGGAAACACTGACTGAATACTCTGACACAGCCTGCCTGAGGTGGGTTTGACACTTCTACACACACACACACACACACACACACACACACACACACACACACACACACACACACACACACACACACACACACACACACACACACACACACAGGTAAGGCAACCATCTCCATACCCGGAGGGATATTTACGCACCAGGAAGACAGACAACTAAGATGAGTATTCAATAAAGATGGAAAATATACAGAAAATACACTATTTAAAATGCCCATCTGTTTTTCTCTCTGTCACACTATCCCAGAGACATAATAATGTAGCTCTTTCTTAATGAGATGTAATAAAATCTTGAACAGGGAGGTCAGACAATGGGTGCCCGTCTGCCTCTGTTACGTTCTCTCTATGCCACTTCCTCCCTAATTATGTTCTCTCTAGTGGAACAACAAATACTTTAAACAGTCACTTATTTGTTCAGTGAGACGAACTGAACGGCTGTTATGTGAAGTCAGCATTTCATTCTCATGCTCTCTCTCCCTCTCTCTCTCTCTCCCTCCCCCGCTCTCTCTCTCTCCCCCCCTCTCTCTCTCTCCCTCCCCTCCCACTCTCCCTCCCCCGCTCTCTCTCCCCCCTCTCTCTCTCTCCCTCCCCTCCCACTCTTTCTCTCTCTCTCTCTCTCTCCCCTCCCCCCCTCTCTCTCTCTCTCTCTCCCCCCCCCTCCCACTCTCTCTCTCCCCCCCTCCCACTCTCTCTCTCCCCCTCCCCTCCCACTCTCTCTTTCTCTCTGTTTTTCCGCCTGGGTGGAGTAAATTGAATTCCACAGACTTCAGATAAATTCCAGTGGTCCATTTCTACTGTATAACGGACTCCTACATGATAATATTGTTCTCTGTATCAGCACCCAGCCAACACAAGCCCCAGCTAGCATGATACTGTCTGTGTCTGTGTTGTAAAACTCCTCCTGACTGCCTCCATGAAGGATTTCTCCATAATACTACAGTAGATCTACAACACTAAGAACAGAAAACACGGCTTGACAAACGTTCTGACCCACTGACGTCTGGGGACGGTCGAAGAACCCTTTTAGGTTCTACACACCACCTTTCTTCCTAAGAGTATAGCTGAACGTCGGAGATGAAGAGATGATTGGTTGGGCCGGTGCCATCAAACACAATACAAGTAGTTGATGATGAATGAATCTCATGAGGAAACTAGTCACTAGACTAGAGCAATGAGCTGTGGAGGGAGAAGGAGCCAACTGCTGTCAGGCCCTGAGACTCAAACCCCTGCTTCTGTCTGTCTGTCAGGCCCTGGGACTCAAACCCCTGCTTCTGTCTGTCTGTCAGGCCCTGGGACTCAAACCCCTGCTTCTGTCTGTCTGTCAGGCCCTGGGACTCAAACCCCTGCTTCTGTCTGTCTGTCAGGCCCTGGGACTCAAACCCCTGCTTCTGTCTGTCTGTCAGGCCCTGGGACTCAAACCCCTGCTTCTGTCTGTCTGTCTGTCTGTCAGGCCCTGGGACTCAAACCCCTGCTTCTGTCTGTCAGTTGGCACTAGCAGCATCAAATCTACAACAATAGAATTCTAGAACAATAGAATCTAGAGCAATAGAATTCAGGCAGCCGATGGAGTTGAATTTACCCTTCAATCACAGGGCTCAGTGACAGCCTCAGCAGTCTACATCCAGCTCATTAGCACTATACTGCTATCTAGTAGGATCAATGATGGTAGGACTACACACACACGCACGCACGCACATGCACACACACACACACACACACACACGCACACACACACGCACACACACACGAAGACACACACGCAGACACACACGCAGACACACACGCAGACACACACGCAGACACACACGCAGACACACACGCAGACACACACGCAGACACACGCACGTCACTCTAGAAATATAATATGTCTCTCTCATTGCATATTTACACCTGTAGTAAAACTAAACCAGTAGTAGCTTGCCAAATGAAACCATTAGTTTGCCAAATGAAACCAGTAGTTTGCCAAATGAAACCAGTAGCTTGCCAGTAGCTTGCCAAATGAAACCAGTAGCTTGCCAAATGAAACCAGTAGTTTGCCAAACGAAACCAGTAGCTTGCCAGTAGCTTGCCAAATGAACAGAGTAGCTTTCCAGTAGCTTGCCAATTGAAACCAGTAGCTTTCCAGTAGCTTGCCAAATTAAACTAGTAGTTTTCCAAATGAAACCAGTAGCTTGCCAAATGAAACCAGTAGCTTGCCAGTAGCTTGCCAAATGAAACCAGTAGTTTGCCAGTAGCTTGCCAAATGATACCAGTAGCTTGCAAAATGAAACCAGTAGTTCGCCAGTAGCTTGCCAAATGATACCAGTAGCTTGCAAAATGAAACCAGTAGTTTGTCAAATGAGTCATTAGGGAGGGGGAATAGGTATAGGGAATAGACACTGGAGAGTCATTAAGGAGGGGGAAAAGGTAATATCTATTTAGGTAATTACCTATTCCCCCTCCTTAATGACTCTCCAGAGTCTATTCACTATACCTATTCCCCCTCCTTAATGACTCTCCAGAGTCTATTCCCTAAACCTATTCCCCCTCCTTAATGACTCTCCAGAGTCTATTTGCTATACCTATTCCCCCTCCTTAATGACTCTCCAGAGTCTATTCCCTATACCTATTCCCCCTCCTTAATGACTCTCCAGAGTCTATTCCCTATACCTATTCCCCCTCCTTAATGACTCTCCAGAGTCTATTCCCTATACCTATTCCCCCTCCTTAATGACTCTCCAGAGTCTATTCCCTATACCTATTCCCCTCCTTAATGACTCTCCAGAGTCTATTCCCTATACCTATTCCCCCTCCTTAATGACTCTCCAGAGTCTATTCCCTATACCTATTCCCCCTCCTTAATGACTCTCCAGAGTCTATTCCCTATACCTATTCCCCCTCCTTAATGAGTCTCCAGAGTCTATTCCCTATACCTTTTCCCCCTCCTTAATGACTCTCCAGAGTCTATTCCCTATACCTATTCCCCCTCCTTAATGACTCTCCAGAGTCTATTCCCTATACCTATTCCCCCTCCTTAATGACTCTCCAGAGTCTATTCCCTATACCTATTCCCCCTCCTTAATGACTCTCCAGAGTCTATTCCCTATACCTATTCCCCTTCCTTAATGACTCTCCAGAGTCTATTCCCTATACCTATTCCCCCTCCTTAATGACTCTCCAGAGTCTATTCCCTATACCTATTCCCCCTCCTTAATGACTCTCCAGAGTCTATTCCCTATACCTATTCCCCCTCCTTAATGACTCTCCAGAGTCTATTCCCTATACCTATTCCCCTTCCTTAATGACTCTCCAGAGTCTATTCCCTATACCTATTCCCCCTCCTTAATGACTCTCCAGAGTCTATTCCCTATACCTATTCCCCCTCCTTAATGACTCTCCAGAGTCTATTCCCTATACCTATTCCCCTTCCTTAATGACTCTCCAGAGTCTAATCCCCCCAAAGATTTACAGAAGACATTTCAGATAACTATCCTCAGTGCTCAGTCCCATTAAACACAGAAAATGACAATATGCATTTTTAATGTGCCCATGGAAATGAATTATTAAATGGACTGAAGATTTACTGCACTCTTGACAAACATTTAATTGGAGAAAACCCATTTTCCTCATGCTACATATACACAACTGGTGTGAGAGTAACAAACGCCCAGCATTGATCTCAACAAAATGATACGGTCAGACTTCTTTGACCATTACTCACAGTGTAGTGAAAGATGCCCCCTGGGCTGTGGGATGAATGTAAGGAAGTCTCTGAGGATTGTATCACTGTTCAGGCCACTGGTGTTCCTTTCCACAACACAAAGCCATAGCTATGAGTGAAGGGTAGCAGAGGGAAGAGAGAGAGGAGAGCAGAGAGAGAGAGAGAGAGAGGAGAGGAAAGAGAGAGAGGAGAGCAGAGAGAGAGGAGAGCAGAAAGAGAGAGGAGAGCAGAGAGAGAGAGGAGAGAGGAGAGCAGAGAGAGAGGAGAGCAGAGAGAGAGGAGAGCAGAGAGAGAGGAGAGCAGAAAGAGAGAGGAGAGCAGAAAGAGAGAGGAGAGCAGAGAGAGAGAGGAGAGAGGAGAGCAGAGAGAGAGGAGAGCAGAGAGAGAGAGGAGAGCAGAAAGAGAGAGGAGAGCAGAAAGAGAGGAGAGCAGAAAGAGAGGAGAGCAGAGAGAGAGAGGAGAGCAGAGAGAGAGAGGAGAGCAGAAAGAGAGAGGAGAGCAGAAAGAGAGGAGAGCAGAGAGAGAGAGGAGAGCAGAGAGAGAGAGGAAAGAGAGAGGAGAGCAGAGAGAGAGAGGAGAGCAGAGAGAGAGGAGAGAGGAGAACAGAGAGAGAGGAGAGAGGAGAGCAGAGAGAGAGGAGAGGAGAGCAGAGAGAGAGAGAGGAGAGCAGAGAGAGAGAGGAGAGCAGAGAGAGAGAGAACGCTAAAGGAAAGGCCCATTCAGAAGTGAACATATCAGAGTTTATCTGTGTGACTTACCAAGACTCTGTTCTCCACCTTGTCAACTTTGATCTCTAGTTTGACTCTCTTCTTCACCGAGAGCTTCATCTTCCTCCCCACTGCATCCTTCACACTCTCTACAGGAGAGGAAGAGGGGAGGAAGAGGAGAGGAAGAGGAGAGGAAGAGGAGAGGAAGAGGAGAGGAGAGGGGGGGAGAGGAGAGGAGAGGAGAGGAGAGGAGAAGAGAGGAGAGGAGAAGAGTGTTAGGTTTACACGAATAAGCAGCTGAGCACCCAGGACATAACATTTTGAATGTATTCATTTGATTAAATTAACTTGATTAAATCGTTAGGCCAACTTTCCAAAGCTACGCAATGAAATATAAGTGAGCTTGCACTTATAGCAGGACTGATTTCCCAACAGGAAAGGATTTCCAGTCTGCTTTCATAAAAAAGAAAACATTTAAACCAAAAATAAAAAAAACAAATTAAATCCATAATTCACACAAACCACAGTGGAAGAAAGTAATGTTTTAAAAAGGTCTAAATAATGATGTTTTATTAGCTTTGAACCCCCACCTGCTTGGCGGAGATTTAAACCTTGTCACCAGTCATATTTACTTCAGCTTCTGCAGTTCAAATTGATTCTTCACACCCTCAGGAAGCTCATCCAATGAGAATTGGCTTATAGAAGAACTGGGTCATCTCTCTCTCTCTCTCTCTCTGCATATATATATATATATATATACAGTGGGGCAAAAAAGTATTTAGTCAGCCACCAATTGTGCAAGTTCTCCCACTTACAAATATGAGAGAGGCCTGTAATTTTCATCATAGGTACACTTCAACTATGACAGGCAAAATGTGGGGACAAAATCCAGAAAATCACATTGTAGGATTTTTAATGAATTTATTTGCAAATTATGGTGGAAAATAAGTATTTGGTCACCTACAAACAAGCAAGATTTCTGGCTCTCACAGACCTGTAACTTCTTCTTTAAGAGGCTCCTCTGTCCTCCAATCGTTACCTGTATTAATGGCACCTGTTTGACCTTGTTATCAGTATAAAAGACACCTGTCCACAACCTCAAACAGTCACACTCCAAACTCCACTATGGCCAAGACCAAAGAGCTGTCAAAGGACACCAGAAACAAAATTGTAGACCTGCACCAGGCTGGGAAGACGGAATCTGCAATAGGTAAGCAGCTTGGTTTGAAGAAATCAACTGTGGGAGCAATTATTAGGAAATGGAAGACATACAAGACCACTGATAATCTCCCTAGATCTGGGGCTCCACGCAAGATCTCACCCTGTGGGGTCAAAATGATCACAAGAACGGTGAGCAAAAATCCCAGAACCACACGGGGGGACCTAGTGAATGACCTGCAGAGAGCTGGGACCAAAGTAACAAAGCCTACCATCAGTAACACACTACGCCACCAGGGACTCAAATCCTGCAGTGCCAGACGTGTCCCCCTGCTTAAGCCAGTACATGTCTAGGCCCGTCTGAAGTTTGCTAGAGAGCATTTGGATGATCCAGAAGAAGATTGGGAGAATGTCATATGGTCAGATGAAACCAAAATAGATATTTTTGGTAAAAACTCAACTCGTCGTGTTTGGAGGACAAAGAATGCTGAGTTGCATCCAAAGAACGCCATACCTACTGTGAAGGATGGGGGTGGAAACATCATGCTTTGGGGCTGTTTTTCTGCAAAGGGACCAGGACGACTGATCCGTGTAAAGGAAAGAATGTATCCAGATCTCAACCCTATAGAAAATCTTTGGAGGGAGTTGAAAGTCCGTGTTGCCCAGCAACAACCCCAAAACATCACTGCTCTAGAGGAGATCTGCATGGAGGAATGGGCCAAAATACCAGCAACAGTGTGTGAAAACCTTGTGAAGACTTACAGAAAACGTTTGACCTCTGTCATTGCCAACAAAGGGTATATAACAAAGTATTGAGATAAACTTTTGTTAGTGACCAAATACTTATTTTCCAGCATAATTTGCAAATAAATTCATTAAAAATCCTACAATGTGATTTTCTGGATTTTTTTTCTAATTTTGTCTGTCATAGTTGAAGTGTACCTATAATGAAAATTACAGGCCTCTCTCATCTTTTTAAGTGGGAGAACTTGCACAATTGGTGGCTGACTAAATACTTTTTTGCCCCACTGTATATAAATATATATCCATACCTCTCTCTCTCTATATATATATGTGTGTGTGTATATATATATATATATATATAGAGAGAGAGAGTGTATGTATATATATATATACATACAGTGGGGAGAACAAGTATTTGATACACTACCGATTTTGCAGGTTTTCCAACTTACAAAGCATGTAGAGGTCTAATTTTTATCATAGGTACACTTCAACTGTGAGAGACGGAATCTAAAATAAAAATCCAGAAAATCACATTGTATGACTTTATTGCATGACATAAGTATTTGATCACCTACCAACCAGTAAGAATTTGTTAGTTTTTCTTTAAGAAGCCCTCGTGTTCTCCACTCATTACCTGTATTAACTGCACCGGTTGAATTCGTTACCTATTGTCACGCCCTGGCCTTAGTCATCTTTGTTTTCTTTATTATTTAGGTTAGGTCAGGGTGTGACATGGGGGATTTATGTGTTTTGTCTGGTCTAGGGGTTTTGTATGTTTATGGGGTGTTTTCAAGTCTAGGTGTTTATGTAAGTCTATGGTTGCCTCGATTGGTTCTCAATTAGAGGCAGGTGTTTATCGTTGTCTCTGATTGGGAACCATATTTAGGCTGCCATGTTCTTTGGGTATTTTGTAGGTGATTGTGTCATTGCACCAAATAGGACTGTTTCGGTTTTCACATTTGTTGTTTTGTGTTTTGTAGTGTTCTCGTGTTATGGTCTTTATTAAACATGTTGAACTCTAACCACGCTGCATTTTGGTCCTTCTCTCCTTCAACGGAAGGAAATCGTTACACCTGTATAAAAGACACCTGTCCACACACTCAATCAAACAGACTACCACCTCTCCACAATGGCCAAGACCAGAGAGCTGTGTAAGGACATCAGGGATAAAATTCTAGACCTGTACAAGGCTGGGATGGGCTACAGGACAATAGGCAAGCAGCTTGGTGAGAAGGCAACAACTGTTGGTGCAATTATTAGAAAATGGAAGAAGTTCAAGATGATGGTCAATCACCCTCGGTCTGGGGCTCCATGCAAGATCTCACCTTGTGGGGCATCAATGATCATGAGGAAGGTGAGGGATCAGCCCGGAACTACACGGCAGGACCTGGTCAATGACCTGAAGAGAGCTGGGACCACAGTCTCAAAGAAAATCATTAGTAACACACTATGCCGTCATGGATTAAAATCCTGCAGCGCACGCAAGGTCCCCCTGCTCAAGCCAGCGCATGTCCAGGCCCGTCTGAAGTTTGCCAATGACCATCTGGATGATCCAGAGGAGGAATGGGAGAAGGTCATGTGGTCTGATGAGACAAAAATAGAGCTTTTTGGTCTAAACTCCACTCGCCGTGTTTGGAGGAAGAAGAATGATGAGTACAACCCCAAGAACACCATCCCAACCGTGAAGCATGGAGGTGGAAACATCATTCTTTGGGGATGTTTTTCTGCAAAGGGGACAGGACGACTGCATCGTATTGAGGGGAGGATGGATGGGGCCATGTATCGCAAGATCTTGGCCAACAACCTCCTTCCCTCAGTATTGAAGATGGGTCGTGGTTGGGTCTTCCAGCATGACAACAACCCGAAACACACAGCCAGGGCAACTAAGGAGTGGCTCCGTAAGAAGCATCTCAAGGTCCTGGAGTGGCCTAGCCAGTCTCCAGACCTGAACCCAATAGAAAATCTTTGGAGGGAGCTGAAAGTCCGTATTGCCCAGTGACAGCCCCGAAACCTGAAGGATCTGGAGAAGGTCTATATGGAGGAGTGGGCCAAAATCCCCGCTGCAGTGTGTGCAAACCTGGTCAAGAACTACAGGAAACGTATGATCTCTGTAATTGCAAACAAAGGTTTCTGTACCAAATATTAAAAAAGTTCTGCTTTTCTGATATATCAAATACGTATCTGGGTTGCATATAATCTGAGTCAGCATACAAGTACCTAAGTAAGTGGTGGTAAGCAGAGGCAGGCGCATAAACATTCATTCAAACT